>NC_052325.1:6316860-6616860 GCF_016432855.1 Salvelinus namaycush | reverse complement strand
TCATCATAAAACATTTATGAAAAATACATGGTGTACAGCAAATGAAAGATACACATCTTGTGAATGTGTATGTGTTTAAGTGTTTTACAGCGAAAACACAATATAGCATTATATTAGCTTACCACAATAGTCAAACACACAACCGCATTTATTCACCGCATAGATAGCATTCGCAAAAACCAGCAAAATATATAAAATGAATCACTAACATTGACCATCTTCATCAGATGACAGTCTTATAACATCATGTTACACAATACACTTATGTTTTGTTGGAAAATGTGCATATTTAGAGCTGCAAACCGTGGTTATACGTTGTGAATGTGTAGCATCGATTCACCAAATTATCCGGAGATATTTTGGACAGTCACCTAATCTGACCAAAGAACTCATCATAAACTTTACTAAAAAATACATGTTGGACAGCAAATGAAAGATACACTAGTTCTTAACTTCTTGCGACTACAGGGGGTGCTGTTCCGAATTAGCATTTTGTCGTCTCCAAATTAAACTGCCTAGTACTCAATTCTTGCTCGTACAATATGCATATTATTAATTCTATTGGAAAGAAAACACTTTCTAGTTTCATACAAAGTTGGAATGATGTCTGTGGGTGACCCAGAACTCTTTCTACAGCGAAATCCATGACAGACAGTGAAAGGTCTGAGAGCGAAGCTCTGGTTTCAGATCAGTTTTTAAGGTCTCTGTCTATCCTATGGAACGACACGAACTGCACCCGCCTTCCCCTGGATGTCAGTAACCAATGAGAAGTGGAATGGGCCTTCTCCGTAGCTCTCAGAGGTTATAAAAGACCAAGGAGTGAGAGTAGCCCCCCTTTCGACGCTCGCCCTTACGCAGGAAGGGACCTCCGGACGCCATTTTCACAGGCTCGGTTATCAACTTGAAATGTATCCGTCTGTAATTTAATTCGATATAGGACTTAGAAACATCATAAGGTAGTTAATTTAAACCGTTTTATAGGAAATTATATCCGTTTAGTGCGATTTTGAGGAATTTCTTTGTTGTGCACTCTGAAACTTTGGACACGTTTTGGGATCCCGTTCGATCGTTAGTGGATATTTCGAAGGACAGAGGACATCTATCGACCAAAAGACGTTTATAACATAGAAAGGATACATTGCCCAAGAATATGATGGAAGAACAGCTCATAGTAAGCAATATTTAATATGATAAATTGTTGTTCTGTCGAAATATTTTAAACGCATATTTCGCCATTTTGTTTGGTGTAGCTTCACTTGGCGAACCCTGTATTGAAAAGTAAGGATAATTTTACAAATGTAAATCAGCGGTTGCATTAAGAACTAATTTGTCTTTCGATTCCTGTCAACCCTGTATTTTTTAGTCAAGTATATGATTAGCTTTCAATTAAACTAGATCACTCTGATAGATGACGTCAGACATATTGAGGCTTGATTTCCTAGTATTTTTATTGTGTAACCACGGTTTTGTATGGCTAAATATGCACCTTTTCGAACAAACTGTATATGTATGTTGTAAAATGATGTTACAGGAGTGTCATCGGAAGAATTCTGAGAAGGTTAGTGAAAAAATTAATATCTTTTGGCGATGTTGACGTTATAGCGCTCTTTGGCTGGAATCGATGCTCTGGTAACGTTTGCACATGTAGTATGCTAACTTATCGATTTATTGTGTTTTCGCTGAAAAACGCTTAGAAAATCTGAAATATGGTCTGAAATCACAAGAACTGGGTCTTTCCATTGCTATGCTTTGTCTATTTTTATGAAATGTTTTATGATGAGTAAATTGGTCATACACGTTGCTCTATCTAGTAATTCTAGTCGATTTGTGATGGTCGGTGCAATTGTAAACTGTGATTTCTACCTGAAATATGCACTTTTTTCTAACAAAAACTATCCTATACCATGAATATGTTATCAGACTGTCATCTGATGGTTTTTTTTATAGGTTATTGGCTATCAATATCTTAGTTGAGCCGAATTGGTGATAGCACCTGAAGGAGTAAGAAACTGATGGAGTTAGAATAGTGGTGTATTTTGCTAACGTGTTTAGCTAATAGATTTACATATTTTGTCTTCCCTGTAAAACATTTTAAAAATCTGAAATGGTGGCTTTATTCACAAGATCTGTATCTTTCATCTGGTGTCTTGGACTTGTGATTTAATGATATTTAGATGCTACTATCTACTTGTGAAGCTATGCTAGCTATGCTAATCAGTGTGTGGGGGGTGGGGGGTGATCCCGGATACGGGGTTGAGGTTCGGTAAAAGTTAATGCAATCGCCGTGTTAGATTTTTAAAAATAACTTTACCATAACAAACAGCTTACGTTATAGCGAAACAGCGCCCGCAAAAAGGAAGGAAAATAGGACTAAACATTTTCCACAGAAATACGAAATAACATCATAAATGGTTCTTACTTTTGCTGAGCTTCCATCAGAATCTTGTACAAGGAGTCCTTTGTCCAGAATAAATCGTTGTTTGGTTTTAGAATGTCCTCTTCTCCTGTCGAATTAGCAACCTTAGCTAGCCAGGTGGCGCGAAGATGTCCATCTTCACCTAACGCAGAGAACGGAAAACTCCAAAACTCCCGATAAACGTTGAATAATCTGATAAAACTATATTGAAAAAACATACTTTACGATGAAATTATCACATGTATCAAATAAAATCAAAGCCGGAGATATTAGCCGTCTATACCGAACGCTTTTCAGAAGCCAATGCTGATGTCCTTCCCGTGCCTTGGTAGACAAAGGAAATTGTGGTCATGTCATTCCAAGAGCTCTTGTTCGACCTCAGATCACTAGACACCCCATTCCACCTCCCACTGCCTGTTGACATCTAGTGGAAGGCGTATGAAGTGCATGTATATCCATAGATTTCAAGCAATTGAATAGGAAGGCCCTGGAACAGAGCCTCGATTTCAGATTTTTCACTTCCTGTCAGGAAGTTTGCTGCAAAATGAGTTCTGTTTTACTCACAGATATAATTCAAACGGTTTTAGAAACTTGAGAGTGTTTTCTATCCAATAGTAATAATAATATGCATATTGTACGATCTAGAATAGAGTACGAGGCAGTTTAATTTGGGCACGATTTTTTACAAAGTGGAAACAGCGCACCCATATTGACAAGAAGTTTTAAAGCAGTCTTTTGGACCTAGACTTGGCAGTCCGGTACCGCTTGCCGTGCGGTAGCAGAGGGAACAGTCTGTGACTAGGGTGGCTGGAGTCTTTGACAATTTTTAGGGCCTTCCTCTAACACAGCCTGGTATAGAGGTCTTGGATGGCAGGAAGCTTGGCCCCGGTGATGTACTGGGCCGTACTCACTACCCTCTGTAGTGCCTTGCGGTCGGAGGCCGAGCAGTTACAAATACCAGGCAGTGATGCAACCAGTCAGGAGGCTCTCGATGGTGCAGCTGTAGAACTTTTTGAGGATCTGAGGACCCATGCTAAATCTTTTCAGTCTCCTGGGGGGGAATAGGCTTTGTCGTGCTCTCTTCATGACTGTCTTAGTGTGCATGGACCATGATAGTTTGTTTGTGATGTGGACACCAAGGAACTTGAAGCTCTCAACCTGCTCCACTACAGCCACGTCGATGAGAATGGGTGCGTGTTCGCTCCTCCTTTTCCTGTAGTCCACAATCATCTCCTTTGTCTTGATCACTGGCACCACACGTCCAGGTCTCTGACCTCCTCCCTATAGGCTGTCTCATCTTTGTAGGTGATCAGGCCTACCACTGTTGTGTCATCGGCAAATTTAATGATAGTGTTGGAGTTGTGCCTGGTCATATGGTCATGCAGTCATGAGTGAACAGGGAGTACAGGAAGGGACTGAGCGCGTACCCCTGAGGGGCCCCCTGTGTTGAGGATCAGCGTTGCGGATGTGTTGTTACCTATCCTTACCACCTGGGGGCAGCCCGTCAGGAAGACCATTCTGAGCATTATTAATTGGAAAATATAGTAGGGGTGATGATTTGGCCACTTAAAGGTTTTTAAACATGGGAAATAGGATAACTGTGCAGACTAGCTGTCTAAGTGCTCAGTTTGGAACATAATCCACAACCTCGGGAAACGAGATGGTACGTCACATGTCAGCTGGCTAGTGTAGGAAAGCTGACAGTAGGGAAGTTGATGAGAGGGCATGACTTCATGGTGTACACGCTTATAGCACATTCAATCAGAATTAATAGTGGGATTCCATAGGCACATTCCATAGACGTTTAGAAATGTCCATCTGAACTGAATTATGAACCATACTTCTTCAAGTTGGAGACTTTGTCTCAGTTACATCATGGGGACAAGTACTTTTTGTCAGACATCAGAACAACCAAAATGTATTCTGATCCAATCACCCTTTGATGTTTTTTATGTGACTAAGAAATGTGATTTCCAGTTCAGTTCTGTTGTATTGATCAGTGATCTCAAAAGCACTTAGAGTAATTAGGGGCAGTTCAAAATGTACTGGGAATATTTTCAAATAAACCTCCCCTTGTACTGTAAAAAAATGTACACAACCTCCTCCCTCATTGAAATAACTCTAGATAATGCTTAGAAACGTGGTTATCGACATTGCCACTTCAGCATACTTTTGTTGCACAGAAGATATCCCTCTAGATGTGTGGGGGCTGTGCTATGGCAAAGTGCGTGGGGTTATATCCATCCGTTTGATGGGGCCACAGTGTCTCCTGACCCTTCCTGTCTAAGCCTCCAGTATTTATGCTGCAGTAGTTCATGTGTCGGGGGCTAGGGTCAGTCTGTTATATCTGGAGTATTTCTCCTGTCTTATCCGGTGTCCTGTGTGAATTTAAGTATGCTGTCTCTAATTCTCTCCTTCTCTCTTTCTTTCTCTCTCTCGGAGAACCTGAGCCCTAGGACCATACGTCAGGACTACCGGGCATGATGACTCCTTGCTGTCCCCAGTCCACCTGGCCTTGCTGCTGTTCCAGTTTCAACTGTTCTGCCTGCGGTTATGGAACCCCTACCTGTCCCAGACCTGCTGCTTTCAACTCTTAATGATCGGCTATGAAAAGCCAACTGACATTTATTCCTGATTATTATTTGACCATGCTTGTCATTTATGAACATTTTGAAAATCTTGGCTCTCTCTAATTCTCTCCTTCTCTCTTTCTTTCTCTCTCTTGGAGGACCTGAGCCCTAGGACCATACGTCAGGACTACCGGGCATGATGACTCCTTGCTGTCGTCAGTCCACCTGGCCTTGCTGCTATTCCAGTTTCAACTGTTCTGCCTGCGGTTATGGAACCCCTACCTGTCCCAGACCTGCTGTTTTCAACTCTTAATGATCGGCTATGAAAAGCCAACTGACATTTATTCCTGATTATTATTTGACCATGCTTGTCACTTATGAACATTTTGAACATCTTGGCCATGTTCTGTTATAATCTCCACCCGGCACAGCCAGAAGAGGACTGGCCACCCCTCATAGCCTGGTTCCTCTCTAGGTTTCTTCCTAGGTTTTGGCCTTTCTAGGGAGTTTTTCCTAGCCACCGTGCTTCTACACCTGCATTGCTTGCTGTTTGGGGTTTTAGGCTGGGTTTCTGTACAGCACTTCGAGATATTAGCTGATGTACGAAGGGCTATATAAAATAAACTTGATTTGATTTGAAACTACCTGCCCTCCAGGACACCTACACCACCCGATGTCACAGGAAGGCCATAAAGATCATCAAGGACAACAACCACCCGAGCCACTGCCTGTTCACCCCGCTATCATCCAGAAGGCGAGGTCAGTACAGGTACATCAAAGCAGGGACCGAGAGACTGAAAAACAGCGTCTATCTCAAGGCCATCAGACTGTTAAACAGCCACCACTAACATTTAGTGGCCGCTGCCAACATACTGACTCACCTCCAGCCACTTTAATAATGGGAATTGATGGAAATGTATGTAAAAATGTATCACTAGCCACTTTAAACAATGCCACTTAATATAATGTTTACATACCCTACATTAATCATCTCATATGTATATGTATATACTGTACTCTATATCATCTACTGCATCTTGCCATCTTTATGTAATACATGTATCACTAGCCACTTTAAACTTTGCCACTTTATGTTTACATACCCTACATTACTCATCTCATATGTATAGACTGTACTTTATACCATCTACTGCATCTTGCCTATGCCGTTCTGTACCATCACTTATTCATATATCTTTATGTACATATACTTTATCCCTTTACACTTGTGTGTATAAGGTAGTAGTGGTGGAATTGTTAGGTTAGATTACGCGTTGGTTATTACTGCATTGTCGGAACTAGAAGCACAAGCATTTCGCTACACTCGCATTAACATCTGCTAACCATGTGTATGTGACAAATACAATTTGATTTGATTTGATTTGGCACAGGACTACCTGGCCTGTTGACTCCTTGCTGTCCACAGTCCACCTGGCCGTGCTGCTGCTCCAGGTTCAACTGTTCTGCCTGCGGCTATGGAACCCTGACCTGTTGACCGGACGTGCTACCTGTCCCAGATCTGCTGTTTTCAACTCTCTAGAGACCGCAGGAGCTGTAGAGATACTCTGAATGATCGGCTATGAAAAGCCAACTGACATTTACTCCTGAGTTGCTGACCTGTTGCACCCTTGACAACCACTGTGATTATTATTATTTAATCCTGCTGGTCATCTATGAACATTTGAACATTTTGGCCATGCTCTGTTATAATCTCCACCCGGCACAGCCAGAAGAGGACTGGCCACCCCTCATAGCCTGGTTCCTCTCTAGTTTCTTCCTAGGTTCTGGCCTTTCTAGGTAGTTTTTCCTAGCCACCGTGCTTCTACACCTGCATTGCTTGCTGTTTGGGGTTTTAGGCTGGGTTTCTGTACAGCACTTTGAGATATCAGCTGATGTAAGAAGGGCTTTATAAATCCATTTGATTTGATTTGATTTGAGCAGTATCGAAGGCTTAACTTTAAAATCTGGCAGGTTCATTAACCTCTTGAGCCTATGGGGGCGCCATTTCGACTTTGTAAAAATGAGTTCCCAAATTAAACTGCCTCGTACTCAATTCTTGCTCGTACAATATGCATATTATTATTACTATTGGATAGAAAACACTCTCTAGTTTCTAAAACCGTTTGAATTATTTCTCTGAGTGAAACAGAACTCATTCTGCAGCACATTTCCTGTCAGGGAGTGAGATTTCAGAAATCGAGGTCCCTGTTCTGAGGTCAGTTTATAAGTCCCCATGTAAGCCATCGGGCTACATGCACTGCATACGTCTTCCTCTAGATGTCAGTAAGCGGGGAGAATTTGAATGGAGTGGATTGCGCAATCTGGGACCCTATATAAGACCGTGGAACGGAAGTACCGTCCTTTTCAACGGTGCGCCTGGCGCAAGAAGACATCACAATGGCGTCCTGCAAACGCTTTCGTTTTAGTAGTTCTATATCTCCGGTCATGTTTTTATTCGTTATAGGTGTTAAAGACATCATAAGGTAGTTAATTTAAACCGACTTATAGCAGTTTATAGCAGTTTATTGCGATTTTCTGGGATTTCTTTGTCATGCGCTTTCACGAGTTGGACACCTCTCCAGTGGGTGGCTATTGTTAGCTGCTATTTCGACAGGAGAAGAGGACATCTTTCAACCCAAAGACGATTGTTCTGGAGAAAGGACACCTTGCCCAAGATTCTGATGGAAGCTCAGCTAATAGTAAGCAGTCTTTATGCTGTTAATTCGTACTTATGTTGACAAATGTCAAATAATAATTCCGCCATGAATTTCGGTGCGTCTCGCTTTAGCGCACGCTGTATGCTTGAAGTAACGTTAATTTTAAAAATGTAACCCAGCGATTGCATTAAGAACTAATTTGTCTTTCAATTGCTGTCCAACCTGTATTTTTTTAGACAAGTTTATGAATAGTTTTCGATTAGAATAGGTGCCTCTCCAAGATGGCGCCGGACAGATTACTTGACGTTTTGGCCATTAATCACATTGTATAACCACGATTTGTGCCGCTAAATATGCACATTTTCGAACAAACTCTATATGCATTGTGTAATATGATGTTATAGGACTGTCATCTGAAGAATTCTGAGAAGGTTAGTGAAAAAATTAATATCTTTTGGTGGTTTATACGTTATCGCTATGTTTGGCTTGAATCAATGCTGTTGTGATGTTTGCTATTGTGGTAAGCTAATATAACGCTATATTGTGTTTTCGCTGTAAAACACTTAGAAAATCTGAAATATTGTCTGGATTCACAAGATCTGTGTCTTTCAATTGCTGTATGCTGTGTATTTTTAAGAAATGTTTTATGATGAGTAATTAGGTAATACACGTTGCTCTCTGTAGTTATTCTAGTCGCTTTGGTGAGAGTTGTGATGGTGGCTGCAATGGTAAACTATGATTTATACCTGAAATATGCACATTTTTCTAACAAAACATATGCTATACAATAAACATGTTATCAGACTGTCATCTGATGAAGTTGTTTCTTGGTTAGTGGCTATTTATATCTTTATTTGGTCGAATTTGTGATAGCTACTGATGGAGTAAAAAACTGGTGGAGTAAAAAAAGTGGTGTCTTTTGCTAACGTGGTTAGCTAATAGATTTACATATTGTGTCTTCCCTGTAAAACATTTTAAAAATCAGAAATGATGGCTGGATTCACAAGATGTGTATCTTTCATCTGGTGTCTTGGACTTGTGATTTAATGATATTTAGATGCTAGTATTTACTTGTGACGCTATGCTAGGCTATGCTAGTCAGCTTTTTTACTGATGGGGGTGCTCCCGGATCCGGGTTTGGGAGGAATTAGAGGTTCATTAAACAGTACCCGCAAAACACCAGTCTCAAAGTCAACAGTGAAGAGGCGACTGTTTTATGCTGGGCTTCTAGACAGACTTTCTCTGTCCAATATCTGTGTTCTTTTGTCCATGTTAATCTTTTCTTTTTATTTGCCTATCTGAGATATGTCTTTTTCTTTGCAACTCTGCCTAGAAGGCCAGCATCCCAGAGTCACCTCTTCACTGTTGACGTTGAGACTGGTGTTTTGCTGGTACTATATAATGAGGATCATCAAAATGCCTGCTTTAAATTCTCGGACAACCCAAAGATTCCTAGATGCCCTTCCAGACTCCCTCCGCCTACCCAAGGACGTCAGAGTACAAAAATCAGTTAACCACCTAACTGAGGAACTCAATTTAACCTTGCGCAATACCCTAGATGCTGTCGCACCCCTAAAAACTAAAAACATTTGTCATTTGAAACTAGCTCCCTGGTATACAGAAAATACCCGAGCTCTGAAGCGAGCTTCCAGAAAATTAGAACGGAAATGGCACCACACCAAACTGGAAGTCTTCCGACTAGCTTGGAAAGACAGTAGCGTGCAGTATCGAAGAGCCCTCACTGCTGCTCGATCATCCTATTTTTCCAACTTAATTGAGGAAAAATTTGAACAATCCAACATTTATTTTTGATACTGTCGCAAACTAAAAAACAGCATTCCCAAAGAGAGGATGGCTTTCACTTCAGCAGTGATAAATTCATGAACTTCTTTGAGGAAAAGATCATGATCATTAGAAAGCAAATTACGGACTCCTCTTTAAATTTGCATATTCCTACAAAGCTCAGTTGTCCTGAGTCTGCGCAACTCTGCCAGGACCTAGGATCAAGGGAGACACTCACGTTGTTTAGTATTATATCTCTTGACACATTGATGAAAATATCATGGCCTATAAACCTTCAAGCTGCATTCTGGACCCTATTCCAACTAAACTAGGGAAAGATCTGCTTCCTGTGCTTGGCCCTCCTATGTTGAACAAAATAAACGTCTCTCTATCCACCGGATGTGTACCAAACTCACTAAAAGTGGCAGTAATAGAGAATCTCTTGAAAAAGCCCAACCTTGACCCAGAAAATATAAAAAACTATCGGCCTATATCGAATCTCCCATTCCTCTCATCCTCTCAAAAATGTTAGAAAAAGCTGTTGCGCAGCAACTCACTGCCTTCCTGAAGACAAACAATGTATTCAAAATGCTTCAGTCTGGTTTTAGACCCCATCATAGCACTGAGACTGCACTAGGGAATGTTGTAAATGGCCTCTTAATGGCATCAGACCGAGGCTCTGCATCTGTCCTCGTGCTCCTAGACCTTAGTACTGCTTTTGATACCATTGATCACCACATTCTTTTGGAGAGATTGGAAACCCAAATTGGTCTACACGGACAAGTTCTGGCCTGGTTTAGATCTCATCTGTCGGAAAGATATCAGTTTGTCTCTGTGAATGGTTTGTCCTTTAACAAATCAATTGTACATTTTGGTGTTCCTCAAGGCTCCATTTTAGGACCACTATTGTTTTCACTATAAATTTTTCCTCTTGGTGATGTCATTCGAAAACATAATGTTAACTTTCAATGCTATGCGGATGACACACAGCTGTACATTTCGATGAAATGTGGCCCCAAAATTGCCCTCCTGGAAGCCTGTGTTTCAGACATAAGGAAGTGGATGGCGGCAAATGTTCTACTTTTAAACTCGGACAAAACAGAGATGCTAGTTCTAGATCCCTAGAAACAAAGAGATCGTCTGTTGAATCTGACAATTAATCTTGATGGTTGTACAGTCATCTCAAATAAAACTGTGAAGGACCTCGGCATTACTCTGGACCCTGATCTCTATTTTGACGAACATATCAAGACTGTTTCAAGGACAGCTTTTTTCCATCTAGGTAGCATTTTTCCAGAGGCGCCTGAGCCACCCTTCGGTCCGGAGCCACCCCTCAGTCCGGAGCCGGAGCCGCCCTTCAGTCCGGAGCCGCCCCTCAGTCCAGAGCCGCCCCTCAGTCCGGAGCCGCCCCTCAGTCCGGAGCCGCCCCTCAGTCCGGAGGCGCTCCTCAGTCCAGGGGGGCCCTTTATTAGGGTCCCCAGTCCAAGGTCGGCGGCGAGAGTCGCCGCTCCAGAGAGGCCACTGAAGCGGGCTAAGACTATGGTGGAGTGGGGTCCACATTCTGCGCCAGAGCCGCCACCGCGGGCAGATGCCCACCCAGACCCTCCCCTATAGGTTTAGGTTTTGCGGCCGGAGTCCGCACCTTGCACCTTGGGGGGGGGGGGGTACTGTCACGCCCTGACCATAGTTTGGTTTGTATGTTTCTATGTTTTGTTTGGTCAGGGTGTGATGTGAGTTGGCATTCTATGTTGTATGTCTAGTTTGTCTGTTTCTATGTGTTTGGCAAATATGGTTCTCAATCAGGGGCAGGTGTCAGTCGTTGTCTCTGATTGGGAGCCATATTTAGGTAGCCTGTTTTGTATTGTGGGTTGTGGGTGATTGTTCCTGTTCCTGTGTTCTTGTGTTTGTGTTCACTTTACGGGACTGTTACGTTTTCGTTCGTTTGTCGGTTTATTGTTTTGTTTGTTGTTTAAGTATTCTTATTAAAATGAATACTCACCACGCTGCATCTTGGTCCTCCTCTGTTTCGCCCGACGAAGAACGTTACAACATTAGTATTCAGACCCTTTACCCTGTACCTTGTTGAAGCACCTTTGTCAGCGATTACTATGACGGCACACCTGAATTGGGGGAGTTTCTTCCTCCCTGACCAAGGCCCTTCTCCACAGATTGCTCAGTCTGTCCGGGCGACCAGCTCTAGGAAGAGTCTTAGTGGTTTAAAACGTATTCCATTTAAGAATGATGGACACCACTGTGGTCTTGGAGACATTCAATGTTTATATAGAATTTATATAGACAGTTTTACCCTACTGATGATGTGTTGTTGCAATAGTAATCGCAATAGTGTGTTCCTTTCCAAATCATGTCCACTCAATTGAATCTACCACATGTAGACTCCAATCAAGTTGTAGAAACATCAAGGATGATCAATGGAAACAGGATGCACCTTAGCTCAAGTTCGAGTCTCATAGCAAAAGGTCTGAAGACTTATGTAAGTATTTCTGTTTTTATGTTTAATACATTTGCAAATTGACAAAAAAAAATGTTTATGAGGTATTGTGTGTAGATTGATGAGAAATAAAAATATATATTTTTTCGAATAATGCTGTAATAGTTTATCACTGTTTAAACTTATTGCAAATGTACTGTCCATTTGCAATGTGTTTCAATGGGCATTTACCATCACGAATTTGACATGCTCTAATATACTTCAGAAATGCCCAATTGACTGGCCCATTGAGCTCGGGATGGTTGAGCAGTGATAGTGGTTCCTCTCCATCGCTCGTTGGTGTTGATTTCAGCATGTCCATTTGCTGATGGTAAATCCCTCATTTAAAACATTGCAAATATACTGTCCATTTGCAATATCTTTCAATGGGCATTTACCATCACGAATTTGACATGCTCTAAGATACTGCAGAAATGCCCAATTGACTGGCCGGGCAGTGATAGTGGTTCCTCTCCATCGCTCGATGGGGATGATTTCTGCATGTCAATTTGGTGATGGTTTATCACTGTTTAAACTTATTGCAAATGGATAAAAGTCAGCCACCAAGTCAGCGTCCATCAGTCAATAAGATATCATTCTGACACCAAACTGATGTATACTGACACCAAACCCACTTTGTCCAACTCGTTTAAATGCCAACTATCACATTTTTCAGAGCAGGCCCAAAATTCACAGCGCCTTCTGTTTAAACCATAATAAAAAAACGTAAAACACGTAGTTACGTTCTAGCTCCGACATTATGTGTAGTTCTAGCTGAGGCAACCCCGAATCCCGAGTTTTGGCTCGATAGGTGATTCGGAGCCCGTGTAGTGACGTTAATTAGTGCTGAAAATCCACTTTTTCAGGGCGTTGCTACGGGGTCCCTGAAAGAACTATCGGTCAGAAACGTTAGGGTCCGTATCTATGGGCCGAAGCGGTTCCAATGCACCTAGTCTTGTGACTCTGGGACTTTTCTAAATGTCATCATTTTCGCTATGGTCAAAATTAATTGAAGTCATTGCAAATGTACGAGGATGTTTCTCGGCCTGAGAACCTTCTAGAGCCACATAACTCACTGTGCACAACTGACTTAACTGACTTGCCTAGTTAAATAAAGGTAAAAAAAAAATGATGACATGTCAGTTAGTCAGTGTGTAGGAAATTTGACATTAGGGAAGAAGATGAAATGGCATAAATTCATGATTCCCTACAAAGGCAAAACGCAGTATCTCTGAGTTTGATATTTTATAATGGCCAAGTATATTATCTGATTAATGTGGTATTTGTTTCCTGACACAGGAACACGCCATTTGATCTGAAAATATAATGGGGTATCAGAGAGTGCTCTCTGTATAGACAGAAAAATTATTTTAAGTCAGATTTTGCTGTAAAATAAATGACATAGTTATAGCGTTTAGCCTTTGCAGGGCAGTATGGGGTATGCACTATAGCATATGCAGTCAAAATTAATAGTGGCATTCCATATGGAACATTCCATAGACTTTTACAAATGTCCATCTGAACTGAATTATGAACCATCCTTCTTCAAGTTGATGGAGACTTTGTCTCAGTTAAATCATTGGAACAAATACTATTTGTCAGACATCAGAACAACCACACTGTATTCTGACCCAATCACCCCTTAACGTTGTTTACCTTTTCTGATGTGTTGTTTTCTCTGATTTAAACATATAAAGACTAAATGTAATTTAGACTTAAAAAGGATGCAAGGTTCTCAAATTTCCATTTCATTTAGTTGAATCAATCATCTCAAAAGCACTTATAAAAGAACAACTCTTTCTAAATAAATCCTGATTAGCCATTGAATCAAGTTATACCTCCTCAACTGTCACACTCTGATCTGTTTCACCTGTCTTTGTGATTGTCTCCACCCCTTTTCAGGTGTCACCCATCTTCCCCATTATCCCCTGTGTATTTATACCTGTCACGGCCGTTGAAAAAAGAGGACCAAGGTGCAGCGTGGTGAGCGTACATGTTCCTTTATTAAACAAGACGCCGAACAAAACAATAAACACTACAAACAAACCGTGAAGATCAAAGGCTATGTGCCCTAAACAAAGTCAACTTCCCACAAAGACAGGTGAAAAAAAAAGGCTACCTAAGTATGGTTCTCAATCAGAGACAACGATAGACAGCTGCCTCTGATTGAGAACCACACCCGGCCAAACACAAAGAAATACACAACATAGAACACAGAATACCCACCCCAACTCACTCCCTGACCAAACCAAAAATAGAGACTTAAAAAGGATCTCTAAGGTCAGGGCGTGACAATACCTGTGTTTTCTGTTCGTCTGTTGCCAGTTCGTCTTGTTTGTCAAGTCAACCAGCGATTTTGCCTCAGCTCCTGCTTGCCCCAGTCTCTTTTTTTCCTGACTCTGAGCCCGCCTGCCTGACCACTCTGCCTGCCCCTCTGGATCATTGACCTCTGCCGACCCTGAGCCTGCCTGCCGTCCAGTACCGTTGGCCCACCTCTGGTTTACTGACCCCTGCCTGCCTTGACCTGTCTATTACCTGCCCCTGTTAGATTATTTAACCATTGTTAATTTGACGTTGTCTGCATCTGTGTCTTACCTTCATACCTAATAGTATGAACTGGCCATGACTGAATGACTGACCCAGCAGACCCGGGCCAGCTGTGCAACGACATCTCCTCCCAATGAGTCTCCATTGGTAGGCACGAGGAATTGATTCGTGGTCTTATGGAGGGGGTTCAAACGTTGGCTGAGCTCCATGACCGGGTGTTGGACATGCTGCTGGAGAAATTCCGTGGGTTGTTTGGGGGGTAGCCTGCACGCCATCTCGGAATAGGTTAAGGACGAGCTTGCTTCTCGGGAGTTACCCACGGATCTTGACTCCCTCATCGCTTTGACCATCCACATCGATGGGCGACTGCGGGAACGACGGATGGAGTGGAAATTTCGATTTTGCTCGCACGTCCAGGGATTCCACCTCATCTCCGAGTCATTCCGGAAGTCCCCGATGGTCCCATTGCCGAGAGCACTCGAGCTTTCCCGACCTTCCTCGAGAGTCATCGAAGAAAGTCAAGGCACTGTTTCCCGAGCCAATGCAACTAGGCAGAGCTGGGCTGTCGCCAGCGGAATGGCAACACAGGATCAACACAAGGAGCTGTCTGTATTGAGGGTCTTTTGGTCATTTTGTGTCCTCTTGCCCGGTAACAGACCAGGCTCACCGGTAGAAGCGAGTACTCCGGTGGGCCGTACGGAGAACTTTTCTGCTTCCCTTACTTGCACGCCTTTTCAGGTCATTCTGCTGTGGGGAAACCAGTCCAAATCTCTCTTGGTCCTCATTGAATCTGGGGCCGATGAGAACTTTTTGGACGACACACTGGCTTCGGAGCTGAACATCCCCACCCAGCCCCTCTCCATTCCCATGGATGTTAGAGTGCTGGACGGGTGCTCTATAGGTCGGGTCACCCATTACACCACTCCCATCAACCTATGTGTTCTCACAGTGAGACCATTCAATTCCTGCTCATCACATCCCCCCAGATTCCCATGGATTTGGGATTATCCTGGCTCCATCGACACAATCCACTCATCAACTGGTCTACGGGTGCTATCATGGGCTGGAGCCCGTTCTGCCACGGCCATTGTCTGAAGTCGGCAGAACATGCCCCAGGACGTCTTCCTGGGGGCTTGGATGTTGCTCTGGACGTCTCCGCCCTTCCCGCGGAGTACCAGGACGTCCGGGAGGTGTTCAGCAAGTCCCGGGCCAGCCCCTATGACTGCAGGATTGACCTTCTCCCAAGCACCACGCCGCCCCGGTGACGTCTGTACTTTCTGTTTGGACCAGAGTCCAAAGCTATGGAGACCTAAATTGGGGACTCCCCAGCTACAGGATTTTTCTGTCCCTCTTCCTCTCTCGCTGGCGCAGAGTTCTTCTTCGTGGAGAAAAATGACAAACAGTCCTAGACAGGTTAAGCTCTAGAACATGTATATAACGTTTCAGAGCTCTAGGTCGGACTGTTCTTTGATAGTTTGAACGCAGGTAACCTTTACACTTGTGTGTATAAGGTAGTAGTTGTGGAATTGTTAGGTTAGATTACTTGTTGGTTATTACTGCATTGTCGGAACTAGAAGCACAAGCATTTCGCTACACTCACATTAACATCTGCTAACCATGTGTATGTGACAAATACAATTTGATTTGATTTGATTTATTGCAGGCTCTGTGTGTCTCTAAGCCTCACACTGTCACTGCCCGTTGACTGTGTGTGTGTGTGATTTCAGAAAATCACAGAAATCACGTAGTGCTCCAAAACCTGCCTTAACGGATTCTTCTGAACATGCTGCAACTGGATCTGTAACTTAAAAAAAATATATATATATTTAATTAACCATCACCAATTGTACATTGTACGAATTCTCTTAAATGATGATAGATAAATGGCTGGTTTTATTTTTCCTGACACCGTAGGTTCATGTACTTTGGCGTGAAGCGGTCAAACTAACTCTCTATGAACATTTTTAACCTTTATTCCCAGAAAATGGACCTTAACTCAAAAAGCATTGAGGCCTTGATGCCATCTTGTTTCTGGGCTAACAGCCCATTTGGCCAAACCTGTGCTCACCGAGTTTCGTCTTCAAAGTCTTTTCCGTTTAGGAGTAATGGCCATGTCACTTTGGTGATGTTTTGTCCATTTGCAATAAGCAGCCCCTCACTATCTAATGGAATTTTCCCAAACAGCTTGAAAAATAATAATAATTATAATACGGAAACCAAATGTCCGAGAGACTTCATTCGACGACTTCCCGGTAGATCTGGCCCTGGGGCACGGCCCGAGGATGTCGGCCTATTTTAAAAACATTTGCAGACGTCTAGTAAGGGACCGTACATTTGCAATATGGAGATCCTCATCAATCATACAGCATATGCCGAATAGTGCCCTTCATGTATGAACATACTCTGAAATAAAAGGTGACATTCTATAATGTCACCTCATATTAAACATTTGATCTCATATCCAAAGTGCTGGAGAATAGAGCTACATGTTTTAAAATGTTTTCCTTCAGAGTGAAACAGAGGACAGCTACTATCAGTATGTTCAGTGGCCAGAGTAAGGCAGTATAAATCAAAATCTGTGACAGAGGGATAACTTGACTTATTCTATACTGAACAAAAATAGAAACGCAAGATTTTACTGAATACATTCATATGGAAATCAGTCAATTGAAATGAATTCATTAGGCCTATGGATTTCAAATGATTGGGAATACAAATATACATATGTTGGTGAAAGAAATACAAAAGTATGGGGACACCCCTTCAAATTTGAGGATTGGGCTATTTCAGCAACACACATTGCTGACAGTTGTATTAACTCGATCACACAGCCATGCAATCTCCATAGACAAACATTGGCAATAGATTGGGCTTACTGAGGAGCTCAGTGACTTTCAACGTGGCACCGTCATAGGATGCCACCATTCAAACAAGTAATTTCGTAAAATTTCTGCCCTGCTAGAGCTGCCCCGGTCAACTGTAAGTGCTGTTATAGTTTAATGGAAACATCTAGGAGCAACAATGTCTCAGCCGCAAAGTGGTAGGCCACACAAGCTCACAGAACGGGAAGGCGGGAATCCTCTGTCCTCGATTGCAACACTCACTACCGAGTTCCAAACTGCCTCTGGAAGCAAAGTCAGCAGAAGAACTGTTCGTCAGGAGCTTCATGAAACGGGTTTCCATGGCCGTGTAGCCGCACACAGGCCTGAAATCACAATGCGCAATGCCAAGTGTTGGCTCGAGTGGTGTAAAGCACGCCATGGAAACGTTGGAAACGTCTTCTCTGGAGTGACAAATCTGGATTTGGCGGATGCCATGAGAACGCTACCTGCCCCAATGCATAGCGCCAACTGTAAAGTTTGGTGGTGGAGTAATAATGGTCTGGGCCTGTTTTTCATGGTTTGAGCTAGACCCCTTAGTTCCAGTGAAGGGAAATCTTAACACTACAGCATCCAATGACATTCTAGACTTTGTGACAACAGTTTGGGGAAAGCCTTTTCCTGTTCCAGCACAAACATGCTCCCATGCACAAATTGAGGTCCATTCAGAAATAGTTTTGTTGAGATCTGTGTGGAAAAACATGACTGGCCTGCACAGAGCTCTGACCTCGACCCCATCGAACACCTTTGGAATGAATTGGAATGTCGACTGCGAGCCAGGCCTAATCGCCCAACATCACTGACCAACTTCACTAATGGTCTTGTGGCTGAATGGAAGTACCAGCAGCAATTAGCCATCATCTAGTGGAAAGCCTTCCCATAAGAGTGGGGGCTGTTATAGTGGAAAAGGGTTGACCAACTCCATATTAATGCCCATGATTTTGGAATGAGATTTTCAATGAGCAGCTGTCCACATACTTTTGGCAATTTAGTGTCAAAAAAAGTTCAGGAAAATCTAGGAAACAGAACTAGAGAAACAGGAAGGTGGAAAAGAAGGCTGGTAAGACCTGACAAGACAAGACGAACTGGCAACAGAAAAACAGAGAATACAGGTATAAATACGCAAGGGATAACGGGAAGATGGGCGACACCTGGAGGGGGGTGGAGACAAGCACAATGACAGGTGAAACAGATCAGGGTGTGACAATAGCACATGTCATTTCGCAAACGGACATGGCAGTTTCACCGATACAAATTCCATCTTTAACTTCTCTGCGCTACGGATCCCTTTAGCGGGATCATTTTCCTAAACAACCGCTGAATTGCAAGGCGCAAAATATTACTAAAAATATTTATAATCATGCAATCACAAGTGAAATATACCAAAACACATCTTAGCTTGTTGTTAATCCACCTATCGTGTCAGATTTTGAAAGTATGCTTTGCAGCGAAAGCAATCCAAGCTTTTGTGAGTGTATCAATCAATGCTA
Organism: Salvelinus namaycush; assembly: GCF_016432855.1. Taxonomy (NCBI): domain Eukaryota; kingdom Metazoa; phylum Chordata; class Actinopteri; order Salmoniformes; family Salmonidae; genus Salvelinus; species Salvelinus namaycush. The sequence goes on along the minus strand of NC_052325.1, from coordinate 6,598,031 downwards.
CAACAGCTAGCCCCAAATTAGCATGGTCACGAAAGTCATAAAAGCAATAAAATTAATCGATTACCTTTGATAATCTTCGGATGTTTGCACTCACGAGACTCCCAGTTACACAACAAATGTTCTTTTTGTTCGATAAATATTAGTTTTATAACCAAAAACCGCCATTTGTTTTTTTGCGTTATGTTCAGAAACCCACAGCCTCGTTCCGTTCTTGAAAGGCAGACGAAAATTCCAAAAAGTATCCGTAATGTTCGTAGAAACATGTCAAACGTTTTTTATAATCAATCCTCAGGTTGTTTTTAACATACATAATCGATAATATTTCAATCGGACGGTAACCTATTCAATAAAAGAGAGAAAGGAAATGTCGAGCTACCCCTCTCCCGCGCAGGAACTAATCAAAGGACACCTGACTAGTTTTGAAAAATCTCTCTCATTTTTCAAAATAAAAGCCTGAAACTATGTCTAAAGCCTGGTCACAGCCTGAGGCAGCCATTGGAAAATGAATCTGGTTGATACCCCTTTAAATGGAAGAGGGGCAGGCAATGAAACAGGGATAAAAAATAAAAAATGCACTTCCGGGTTGGATTTCCTCAGGTTTTCGCCTGCAAAATCAGTTCTGTTATACTCACAGACAATATTTTGACAGTTTTGGAAACTTTGGAGTGTTTTATATCCTAATCTGTAAATTATATGCATATTCTACGATCTGGGCCTGAGAAATAGTCAGTTTACTTTGGGAAAGTTATTAAAAAAATAAAATAAAAATCTGCCCCCTAGCTGAAAGAAGTTAATTGATGCAAGAAAATAACAGTCAGGCAGTATTGATGACAACACACTATATTAGGCAACATATATTGGTGTAACCGCATTTCATGACCCATGGGATTAATGAATCAATATACATACTTAAGGTCGCCTGTAAAATAATACCTATAATAGTAATAAAAACTGCACTTTGTCATATATTATCTAAAAATGTAGTCTGACCATGGTGAAAACATGGTGGAAGGACCTGGATTAATTGAAATGTAAGAAAACCAACCCCACCTGAAAATTGATTCATTTCATACACACATATGCAATTAACATACTTTATTGTAAGGGTGCGTGCTGGTGGCAGGGAAGTCAGGCGCAGGAGATTGAACTTGGTATAAAACAGAGCAGTTTAATAAGTGCTCAAAAACTCAGAAAACCAAAATAATACAATTGGGTACAAAACCCGTCGCACACCAGATCATATCTTGCACATAGCTTACAAACATACAATCACCGACAAGGAAAATGAGGGGGAACAGAGGGTTAAATACACAACATGTAATGAATGGGATTGGAACCAGGTGTGATGGAAGACAAGACAAAACCAATGGACAATGAAAAGAGGATCAGCGATGGCTAGAAGGTCGGCGACTTCGAACGCCGCCCGAACAAGGAGAGGGACCAACTTCGGCGGAAGTCGTGCTTTTTATACACATTTGACATCAGTCCTCATTCAATTTGAACAACGCTTAACTACATACAGAGTAAAAGCCATTGGAAATAGACCTAAAGTCATTTTTGTAATATTGTTGAGATTAGTAAAAATGCTATGCAAATTGCCATTCTATAACGGCATCGCTGGTATGACCCTCTTGACTTCTCAACTGTCTGGTAGAGTTTGGTTGTTTCCAAAATCAACATCAAGTTGATTTTTTTTTTTACTATTGGAAATTCAACATGTTTCTCAAGAAGAGACAGTTAAAGGTGTAAAGAACCATGATCGTAAGGTTCTAATTGAAACCTTCATGGTGCCATAAAGAACCCTTTCATAAGGTTTTATAAAGGTTCTGGGAACTGGTGACAGGTTGTCACTTATCAAACCAATCAACTATTTTGCATAGATGGAGCTCCAAACAGAGGTTATGTTTCTGAAAAATGTTCAGCAACAAGCTAGCTATCATAAGATACAAAACTAACGGCAAGCGTTAGAAGCCAGCCCTGCTATTGAAATGCAACATGTCAAACTGAAGTTCTTTAGACTTCCAATATTCAAGACAACAAAATAAGATTTGGAAGGATGGCCTTGTGAAACTACAGGACACATCATGGCATGTGTCATTTGGCCAGTGCATAAGAAAATAACAGTCAGGCAGTTGATAAGACGGTACATCTTTATGGTGTATGTTCTAATAGTATTTCATAGGAACATTCCATAGACTTGTACAAATGTCCATCTGAAGTGAATTATGAAACAATGATTCAAGTTGAGGGAGACAGTTACATCATTGGGACACATAATATTTACCAGACATCACCCTGCAGTATTCTGACCCAATCATATTTTTTGTCTAATTAGATATTGTGGTCTCAGATTTAAGAGGGACCTGTTAGCACTAATATGCAAGGCTCTGTAATAATGACACTTATATCACTCTACCAAATAAAGGTGTCAAACACACACACACACACACACACACACAAACAAACACACACAGTCAGCCAGAAACACACACACAACACACACAGTCATCCACACACACACACACACACACACACACACACACACACACACACACACACACACACACACACACACACACACACACACACACACACACACACACATGCAAACATTCATCTAGTACACTGTCATTTCACCTCTCTAGTCCTCATGATTCTCAAAGAGCATATTGCATCAGCAAAACTCAATCTGTTCTGATGTCTGATGTCACTGGGACTATATTGTCTCTACTGTGTAACTCTTTAATGATGTTAGTTTTACTTTTTTAAGTTTCTGACACCAGAGGGTCCTGTTATCCCCTGTATGCAAGGCTCTGGAACAATGAAGTCCAAAACTCTAAGGAATTCTACCAATTAAAGGTGTTGGAGACACACAAATGCTTTCCTCCAGGGCCCTAATAAGGCCCCAATACAGCATAAGCATTCAAAGTGAACCTAAGTAAAGCTCTATTGTCGTTTGTGTGAGTGTAACAGTGTTCCTTCTGTACCTCTCCTCGCCCCTACTTGGGCTCGAACCAGGAACCCTCTGCACACATCGACAACAGTCACCCTCGAAGCATCGTTACCTATTGCTCCAAAAAAAACGCAACCATTGCAGAGCAAGCAACAACTACTTCAAGTTCTCAGAGAGAGTGATGTCACCGATTCAAACGTGATTAGCGTGCATCCCGCTAACTAGCCATTTCACACCGGTTACATGAGCACAACTTCCATTAGGCCTCAGCCTCAGTACAACCCTCACCCCTAAACAGGTCTCATTACGAGACCATGTGTCTGACTCACCTCTGCTACACATTTGACATTTTAGTCATTTAGCACATGGGGGGGTTGTGTTATTGATAAAGATAATCATTAAGAGGTAGGTTTTCAGACTAATCCTCCCCCCTAAACTCACTCAAGTCTCAATCCTCTGTAGTGTTTCTGACAAATTACAAGACATTTTCACAAGTACAGAACTACATTTCTTTTTACCTGGCCTCTCTGAGTTGGCACATCCTGATTTCATGGGGCATGATCCAGGATCAACACATATATTTAATATGATCCAGGGTCAATATAGACATATCTAACATGCCAAAAGACTCTGGTGTGACCCCTGACCTGGCATCAGTGATGTAGTGAGAGTAGTATTAGTGAGAGTAGTGGTAGTGGTGAGAGTAGTGGTAGTGAGAGTAGTGGTAGTGAGAGTAGTGGGAGTGAGAGTAGTGGTAGTGAGAGTAGTGGGAGTGAGAGTAGTGTTAGTGAGAGTAGTGGTAGTGAGAGTAGTGGTAGTGAGAGTAGTGGTAGTGGTGAGAGTAGTGGTAGTAGTGAGAGTAGTGGTAGTAGTGAGAGTAGTGGTAGTGAGAGTAGTGGTAGTAGTGAGAGTAGTGGTAGTAGTGAGAGTAGTGGTAGTAGTGAGAGTAGTGGTAGTGAGAGTAGTGGTAGTGAGAGTAGTGGTAATGAGAGTAGTGGTAGTGAGAGTAGTAGTAGTGAGAGTAGTGGTAGTGAGAGTAGTGGTAGTGAGAGTAGTGGTAGTGAAAGTAGTGGTAGTGAGAGTAGTGGTAGTGAGAGTAGTGGTAGTGAGAGTAGTGGTAGTGAGAGTAGTAGTAGGGAGAGTAGTGTTAGTAGTGAGAGTAGTGGTAGTGAGAGTAGTGGTAGTGAGAGTAGTGGTAGTGGTGAGAGTAGTGGTAGTGAGAGTAGTGGTGAGAGTGGTGGTAGTGAGAGTAATGGTGAGAGTGGTGGTAGTGAGAGTAGTGGTGAGAGTAGTGGTAGTGAGAGTAGTGGTAGTGAGAGTAGTGGTAGTGAGAGTAGTGGTAGTGAGAGTAATGGTAGTGAGAGTAGTGGTAGTGAGAGTAGTGGTAGTGAGAGTAGTGGTAGTGAGAGTAGTGGTAGTGAGAGTAGTGGTGAGAGTAGTGGTAGTGAGAGTAGTGGTAGTGAGAGTAGTGGTAGTGAGAGCAGTGGTAGTGAGAGTAGTGGTAGTGAGAGTAGTGGTAGTGAGAGTAGTGGTAGTGAGAGTAGTGGTAGTGAGAGTAGTGGTAGTGAGAGTAGTGGTGAGAGTAGTGGTAGTGAGAGTAGTGGTAGTGAGAGTAGTGGTAGTGAGAGTAGTGGTAGTGAGAGTAGTGGTGAGAGTAGTGGTAGTGAGAGTAGTGGTAGTGAGAGTAGTGGTAGTGGTGAGAGTAGTGGTAGTGAGAGTAGTAGTAGTGAGAGTAGTGGTAGTGGTGAGAGTGGTGGTAGTGAGAGTAGTGGTGAGAGTAGTGGTAGTGAGAGTAGTGGTGAGAGTAGTGGTAGTGAGAGTAGTGGTAGTGAGAGTAGTGGTAGTGGTGAGAGTAGTGGTAGTGAGAGTAGTGGTGAGAGTGGTGCTAGTGAGAGTAGTGGTAGTGAGAGTAGTGGTAGTGAGAGTAGTGGTAGTGAGAGTAGTAGTAGTGAGAGTAGTGGTAGTGAGAGTAGTAGTAGTGGTGAGAGTAGTGGTAGTGAGAGTAGTGGTAGTGGTGAGAGTAGTGGTAGTGAGAGTAGTGGTAGTGAGAGAAGTGGTAGTGAGAGTAGTGGTAGTGAGAGTAGTGGTAGTGAGAGTAGTGGTAGTGGTGAGAGTAGTGGTAGTGAGAGTAGTGGTAGTGGTAGTGAGAGTAGTGGTAGTGAGAGTAGTGGTAGTGAGAGTAGTGGTAGTGAGAGTAGTGGTAGTGGTGAGAGTAGTGGTAGTGAGAGTAGTGGTAGTGAGAGTAGTGGTAGTGGTGAGAGTAGTGGTAGTGGTGAGAGTAGTGGTAGTGAGAGTAGTGGTAGTGGTGAGAGTTGTAGTGGTGAGAGTAGTGGTAGTGAGAGTAGTGGTAGTGAGAGTAGTGGTAGTGAGAGTAGTGGTAGTGGTGAGAGTAGTGGTAGTGAGAGTAGTGGTAGTGGTGAGAGTAGTGGTAGTGAGAGTAGTGGTAGTGGGAGTAGTAGTAGTGAGAGTAGTGGTAGTGAGAGTAGTGGTAGTGGTGAGAGTAGTGGTAGTGAGAGTAGTGGTAGTGAGAGTAGTAGTAGTGAGAGTAGTGGTAGTGAGAGTAGTTGTAGTGGTGAGAGTAGTGGTAGTGGTGAGAGTAGTGGTAGTGGGAGTAGTAGTAGTGAGAGTTGTGGTAGTGTTCATCACCAGTATGTTGAGGTTGAAGTGTCTGCTGTGGTCTCCTGCTCTGTTGTGTTTCCATCATTCAGCCAGGTGACAGCAGGAAGAGGGATGTCACAGGTTAGAGACACAGGGTTGTTCACCACCACACTCACATGTTCTGGACCTGGTTCTGACCACAGATAATGGGGAAAACTGGAGGGACAAAACACACATACTGTGTATTAAAACACACACACACACACACACACACACACACACACACACACACACACACACACACACACACACACACACACACACACACACACACACACACACACACACTGTACATTTACATTTTGTAGCATTTTGAGGTTGTTGTTTACGTACCATATACCTCCAGGCTGTACTCCTTGGCTGCGTTGCTGACGGCTGTGCGAGTTTTGCAGCATTGTGTCAAATCGATTAGAGCCCAGGGTGGCTGTGTGGCGCTCCACCGCTGACCTTGGGTTGTGGCTAATAGTGTGTAGCTGCCAAGAGGTTAGCAATTATGCCCTTAAAGGGAAATTACACTCAAAAACCATCTTTAGTTATTTGTTTTACTAGTCCACTGTTGATACAGTCCCAAAATGATTTGTATGTCTTATGTCAACTTTTCAAGATATTGGACTTTCAAGAATCAAAGTGTCACCGGCCACATCATCATTCAGTACGATGCGTTTTGCATCATACAATATTTTGCATCATCATGATGTTGTGGCCGTCGACACTTTGATTCTTGTTTTTGAGTGACATTTCCCTTTAAAGATGGAATTCGTATCGGTGAAACTGCCATGTCCGTTTGCGATATTACAGGTGCGATTGTCACACCCTGATCTGTTTCACCTGTCGTTGTGCTTGTTTCCACCCCCCTCCAGGTGTCGCCCATCTTCCCGTCATCCCCTGCGTATTTATACCTGTATTCTCTGTTTGTCTGTTGCCAGTTCGTCTTGTCTTGTCAGGTCTTACCAGCCTTCTTTTCCACCTTCCTGTTTCTCTAGTTCTGTTTCCTAGATTTTCCTGAACTTTCTTTGACACTAAATTGCCAAAAGTATGTGGACAGTTGCTCATTGAACATCTCATTCCAAAATCATTGTAACGATCGTCTACTTCGTCCTCCTCCTCAGACGAGGAGAGGCGAGAAGGATCAGAGGACCAATATGCAGCGTGGTAATTTGACATAATGATTTATTAACTGAAGTCAAAGACGAACACGAAAAACACTTGGAAAATACAAAACAACAAACGAACGTAGACTGACCTAAAACATGTGAACTTACATATAACGAAGAACGCACGAACAGGTACACGACTACAAACAAACGATACAGTCCCGTGTGGAAACATATACGGACACAGGAGACAGAGAGTTCAGAGTAGCGTTCTAATTTAATACCACAAACAGGTGAACACGACGCCACTCTAAAATGAATGCTCCACCACATAAACGAGAACACGAAATACCATGAGACAACGTACACGAACCGTGACACACAAGCATGTACAACCTGTACACAAAACAATCCCGCACACCCAGCAGGCCGGGCTGCTGGGTAATAAAGCCCCACAAATCACCCTAACCACAAACAGGTGTCAATAATTCACAAAAAGGGAGGGGGAGGAAAAGTCAGTAGCAGCTAGTAGGCCGATGACGACGACCGCCGAGCACCACCCGAACAGGAAGGGGAGCCACCTTCGGTGGGAGTCGTTACAGTACCCCCCCCTGACGCGCGGCTCCCGCAGCGCGCCGACACCGGCCTCGAGGACGACCCGGAGGGCGAGGCGCAGGGCGATCCGGATGGAGGCGATGGAAATCCCTCAACATCGATGGATCCAGAATGTCCCCCACCGGGACCCAGCACCGCTCCTCCGGACCGTACCCCTCCCAGTCCACGAGGTACTGCAGGCCCCTCACCCGGCGTCTTGAGTCCAGAATGGCTCGTATCCTATACGCCGGGGACCCCTCGATGTCGAGAGGGGGAGGAGGGACCTCCGGTACCTCACCGTCCTGCAGGGGACCAGCTACCACCGGCCTGAGGAGAGACACATGAAACGAGGGGTTAATACGATAATAGGAAGGGAGTTGTAATCGATAACACACCTCGTTTATTCTCCTCAGGACTTTGAAGGGCCCTACACACTGCGGACCCAGCTTCCGGCAGGGCAAGCGGAGGGGCAGGTTTCGGGTCGAGAGCCAGACCCTGTCCCCCGGCACAAACACGGGGGCCTCACTGCGGTGGCGGTCAGCACTCCTCTTCTGCCGTCCACTAGCTTGTTGAAGTGATTCCTGGACGGCCCTCCATGTCTCCTTGGAGCGCTGCACCCATTCCTCCACTGCAGGAGCCTCGGTCTGGCTCGGATGCCATGGTGCCAGGACCGGCTGGTACCCCAATACACACTGAAAGGGGGACATGTTAGTAGAGGAGTGGCGTAGAGAGTTCTGGGCCATTTCGGCCCAAGGGATATATCTCGCCCACTCCCCTGCCGGTCCTAGCAATACGACCGCAGAAACCTACCCACCTCCTGGTTCACTCTCTCCACCTGCCCATTACTCTCAGGGTGATAACCGGAGGTAAGGCTGACCGAGACCCCCAAACGCTCCATAAACGCCCTCCATACTCTGGACGTGAACTGGGGGCCCCGATCAGAAACGATGTCCTCCGGCACCCCGTAGTGCCGGAAGACGTGGGTGAATAATGCCTCCGCAGTCTGCAGGGCTGTAGGGATACCGGGCAACGGGAGGAGACGGCAGGACTTAGAAAACCGATCCACAATCACCAGCACCGTAGTATTCCCTTGAGACGGGGGAAGGTCGGTCAGGAAATCTACGGATAGATGTGACCAAGGCCGTTGTGGAACGGGGAGGGGTTGTAACTTCCCTCTAGGAAGGTGTCGGCGCGCTGCGGGAGCCGCGCGTCAGGGGGGGGGTACTGTAACGACTCCCACCGAAGGTGGCTCCCCTTCCTGTTCGGGTGGTGCTCGGCGGTCGTCGTCACCGGCCTACTAGCTGCTACTGACTCTTTCCTCCAATACACCCCGGGCATTACAATCATGGGCAATAATACGGAGTTGGTCGTAGATGATGGCTAATTGCTGCTGGGACTTTCATTCAGCTTCCATTCAGCCACAAGACCATTAGTGAAGTTTGTCATTGATGTTGGACGATTAGGCCTGGCTCGAAGTCGGCGTTCCAATTCCTCCCAAAGGTGTTCAATGGGGTCGAGGTCAGAGCTCTGTGCAGGCCAGTCAGGTTCTTCCACACAGATCTCAACAAACCTATTTCTAACTGGACCTCAATTTGTGCATGGGAGCATTTTCATGCTGGAACAGGAAAGGGCTTTCCTCAAACTGTTGTCACAAAGTCTAGAATGTCATTGTATGCTGTAGTGTTAAGATTTCCCTTCACTGGAACTAAGGGGTCTAGCTCAAATCATGAAAAACAGCCCCAGACCATTATTCCTCCACCACCAAACTTTACAGTTGGCAACATGCATTGGGGCAGGTATCAGCCATGGCATCAGCCAAATCCAGATTTGTCACTCCAGGGAAGGCGTTTTTCACTGCTCCAGAGTCCAACGGTGGCGTGCTTTACACCACTCGAGCCAACACTTGGCATTGCGCATGGTGATTTCAGGCCTGTGTGCGGCTACACGGCCATGGACTGGGGACAGCAAGGAGTCATCATGCCAGGTAGTCCCGAGGCATGGTCCTAGGGCTAAGGTCCTCCGAGAGAGAGAAAGAAAGAAAGAGAGAATTAGAGAGAGCATATTTAAATTCTCACAGGACACCGGATAAGACAGGAGAAGTACTCCAGATATAACAAACTGACCCTAGCCCCCCGACACGTAAACTACTACAGCATAAATACTGGAGGCTGAGACAGGAGGGGTCAGGAGACACTGTGGCCCCATCCGATGATACCCCCGGACAGGGCCAAACAGGAAGGATATAACCCCACCCACTTTGCCAAAGCACAGCCCCCACACCACTAGAGGGATATCTTCAACCACCAACTTACCATCCTGAGACAAGGCCGAGTATAGCCCACAAAGATCTCCGCCACGGCACAACCCAAGGGGGGGTGCCAACCCAGACAGGAAGATCACGTCAGTGACTCAACCCACTCAAGTGACGCACCCCTCCTAGAGACGGCATGAAAGAGCACCAGTAAGCCAGTGACTCAGCCCCTGTAATAGGGTTAGAGGCAGAGAATCCCAGTGGAGAGAGGGGAACCGGCCAGGCAGAGACAGCAAGGGCGGTTCGTTGCTCCAGAGCCTTTCCGTTCACCTTCACACTCCTGGGCCAGACTAAACTCAATCATATGACCCACTGAGGAGATGAGTCTTCAGTAAAGACTTAAAAGTTGAGACCGAGTCTGCGTCTCTCACATGGGTAGGCAGACCATTCCATAAAAATGGAGATCTGTAGGAGAAAGCCCTGCCTCCAGCTGTTTGCTTAGAAATTCTAGGGACAATTAGGAGGCCTGCGTCTTGTGACCGTAGCGTACGTGTAGGTATGTACGGCAGGACCAAATCGGGAAGATAGGTAGGAGCAAGCCCATGTAATGCTTTGTAGGTTAGCAGTAAAACCTTGAAATCAGCCCTTGCCTTAACAGGAAGCCAGTGTAGGGAGGCTAGCACTGGAGTAATATGATCAAATTTTTTGGTTCTAGTCAGGATTCTAGCAGCCGTATTTAGAACTAACTGAAGTTTATTTAGTGCTTTATCCGGGTAGCCGGAAAGTAGAGCATTGCAGTAGTCTAACCTAGAAGTAACAAAAGCATGTGACGCACCCATTTTTCTGCATCATTTTTGGACAGAAAGGTTCTGATTTTTGCAATGTTACGTAGATGGAAAAAAGCTGTCCTTGAAACAGTCTTGATATGTTTGTCAAAAGAGAGATCAGGGTCCAGAGTAACGCCGAGGTCCTTCACATGCATTGGCAAAGAAAACTATTGGTGAAAACTTATGTTGCGTTCCATGTATTTTATATGATTGGCATCAAAATGTTGGATATCTAATATCCCCCTAGATTATAATTGCCAGCTCTCATCGTGTTGTAGGCCTAATGAAACATGCAAGGAGATTGAGCTCGTCCTTGGTGGTCAGTGATCCCTCAAACTTCTGGCCCGTAGCCCTTCGTGGCATCGACTGTGCCACAAAGTATGCTGAAGTGGCAATGTCGATAACCACGTTTCTAAGCATTATCTAGAGTTAACTCTATGAGGGGGGAGGGTGTGTACATTTGTTTTTACAGTACAAGGGGAAGTTCAATGAAAATATTCCCAGTACATTTTGAACTGCCCCTAATTACTTGAAGTGCTTTTGAGATCACTGATCGATACAACTGAACCGAACTGGAAATCACATTTCTAGTCACATTAAAAAAACATCAATGGGTGATTGGGTCAGAATACATTTTGGTTGTTCTGATGTCTGACAAAAAGTACTTGTCCCCATGATGTAACTGAGACAACGTGTCCCTGGACTTGATGGTTCATAATTCAGTTCAGATGGACATTTCTAAACGTCTATGGAATGTTCCTATGGAATTCCACTATTAATTCTGATTGAATGTGCTATAAGCGTCTACACCATGAAGTCATGCCCTCTCATCAAGTTTCCTACTGTCAGCTTTCCTACACAAGCCAGCTGACATGTGACGTGCCATCTCGTTTCCTGAGGTTGTGGATTATGTTCTAAACTGAGCACTGACATCACCTAAACCAGTTAGTCTGCATAGTTATCCTATTTCCCATGTTTAAAAACCTTTAAGTGGCCAAATCATCACCCCTACTATATTTTCCCATTAATAATGCATAGAATGGTCTTCCTGACAGGCTGCCCCCAGGTGGTAAGGATAGGTAACAACACATCCGCAACGCTGCTCCTCAACACAGCCCCTCAGGAGTGCGCGCTCAGTCCCCTCCTGTACTCCCTGTTCACTCATGACTGCATGACCATATGACCAGGCACGACTCCAACACTATCATTAAATTTGCCGATGACACAACAGTGGTAGGCCTGATCACCTACAAAGATGAGATAGCCTATAGGGAGGAGGTCAGAGACCTGGACGTATGGTGCCAGTGATCAAGACAAAGGAGATGATTGTGGACTACAGGAAAAGGAGGAGCGAGCACGCCCCCGTTCTCATCGACGTGGCTGTAGTGGAGCAGGTTTACCTACCTCATCCCCATACAATTTACCTACCTCATCCCCATACTGTTTTCATTTATTTACTTTTCTGCTCTTTTGCACACCAGTATCTCTATTTGCACATGATCATCTGATGATTTATCACCCCAGTGTTAATCTGCTAAATTGTAATTATTCGCTCCTATGGCCTATTTATTGCCTACCTCCTCATGCCTTTTGCACACATTGTATATAGATTCTCTTTTTTTTTCTTTTTTCCTACTATGTTATTGACTTGTTTATTGTTTACTCCATGTGTAACTCTGTGTTGTTGTCTGTTCACACTGCTATGCTTTATCTTGGCCAGGTCGCAGTTGCAAATGAGAACTTGTTCTCAACTAGCCTACCTGGTTAAATAAAGTTGAAATAAAAAAAAATAATAAAAAGGTTGAGAGCTTCAAGTTCCTTGGTGTCCACATCACAAACAAACTATCATGGTCGAAGCACACTGAGACAGTCATGAAGACGGCACGACAAAGCCTATTCCACCTCAGGAGACTGAAAAGATTTAGCATGGGTCTTCAGATCCTCAAAAAGTTCTACAGCTGCACCATCGAGAGCATCCTGACTGGTTGCATCACTACCTGGTATTTGTAATTGCTCGGCCTCCGACCGCAAGCCACTACAGAGGGTAATGAGTACATCAGTACATCACCGGGGCCAAGCTTCCTGCCGTCCAGGATCTCTATACCAGGCTGTGTTAGGGGAAGGCCCTAAAAATTGTCAAAGACTCCAGCCAACCTAGTCATAGACTGTTCTCTCTCCTACCGCACGGCAAGCTGTACCGGACTGCCAAGACTAGGTCCAAAAGACTGCTTAACAGCTTCTACCCCCAAGCAATAAGACTGCTGAACAGCTAATCAAATTGCTACCCAGATTATTTGCATTGCCCCCCTCCTCTTTTACGGTGCTGCTACTCTCTGTTTATTATCTATGCATAGTCACTTTAACTCGACCTACATGTACGTATTACCTCAATTACCTCGACTAACCGGTGCCCCCGCCCATTGACTCTGTACCGGTACACCCTGTATATAGCCTTGCTATTGTTAATTTACTGCTGCTCTAATTATTTGTTACTATTATTTTTTACTTATCTATTTTTCACTTAACATTTATTTTTTCTTAAAACTGCATCGTTGGTTAACGGCTTGTAAGTAAGCATTTCATTGTAAGGTCCACACCTGATCGTCGCTTGTGACAAATAACATTTGATTTGATTTGAATTGAATTGGAGAAATGTACCTTTTCTCTCATCTCTAACTATCAGTAAGGCTGAAGGACAGGCTAGCTGGGCACAGTAACATCCAATCCCGTATTACATTACATCATGCTTTCATTAATTATTTGTTTATCCAACCGTTTGTTCATTTGTGTGCTCACGTTTGTGTGTGTGTGTGTGTGTGTGTGTGTGTGTGTGTGTGTGTGTGTGTGTGTGTGTGTGTGTGTGTGTGTGTGTGTGTGTGTGTGTGTGTGTGTGTGTGCAGAGAGACTCCGCAGAGGGGAGTTTCTGTCAGTAACTCAGGGATAAATAGAGAGGCAGAGCTCAGAGTTTGTCAGAAGGCGGACCTGACAGGGTCACACACAGGACCAAGCAGGAGAAGGACCTCAACATTTTTACATTTTATTACAAATGGAGAAACATGAAGATGTTCAATACTGTTTTCAAGACGGAAATTCTTCTTGCAGAAAGGCTTTGCTATCGACATCTATCTACATAACACTGTACATCTTCTTCTCATTGATTTCAGCAGTTACAGTATTTTTGAACCTACTGGTGATCATCTCCATCTCTCACTTCAAGCAGCTCCATACTCCAACCAACCTGCTCATCCTCTCTCTGGCTGTGTCAGATCTCCTCGTGGGACTGATTGTGATACCAGTAACGACTGAAGCAGTAATGGAACAGTGCTGGGATTTTGGGGAATATTTCTGTGTGTTTCAGATCTACGTTACTTTTTTATGTACTACTTTATCTCTGGGCAATTTGGTCTTGATATCTATTGACCGCTATGTTGCTGTGTGTGATCCCTTATTGTACCACTCTAAAATAACAATAACAAGAATTATGTGTTGTATATCCATTACCTGGTGCTGTTGTATCATATACCGTGCTACTATTATAAAAAACTTTGTAAATGTACAGGTACCCAGTCGGTGTTTAAATGAATGTTTTATTGCTGAAGGGTCAATCTGGGTTAATATTATTGACCTTGTAATTACAATGATTGTCCCATGCTCTATTATTATAACACTTTATATGAAAATCTTTGTGGTGGCCAGATCACAGGCCAGAAATGTATTTTCTAAAGAGGCTGCCAGTGTGTCTGGTGTTAAAACTGTACGGGCAAATAAGTCTGAGAGAAAAGCAACAAAAACTCTAGCTATTGTTATTGTCAACTATTTCTGTTGTTGGATTCCATTTCTATTTGTTTTCTTTTTTTCTTTTTTAATTGTTAATTTATTATCAGTTATCATCGGCTTTCTGCCTCTTGTTAATTCCTTAATTAATCCAATAATTTATGCTTTCTTTTATCCATGGTTCAAAGTGACGGCTAAACATATTTTAACTCTGAACTTAAGGCGTTCATAGTACCATTGTTTTCATATTACCTGTGTTTGCGAGGGATGGGGGAAAAGTGTGACACCAATCAGGCCCCCGAGGTCTGGAATTGCCCTGCTCGAGTCTAGTGGCTCATTTGGGGCGCAAACCTTCAACAAGTGCAGTAAAATTTAAATGTACAATATGCACGGTATCAGATAACGCCCAAGTATAACTCAATAGTGAATTGTGTAAGTAGTTGATGGTCAAATGTAAGAATATGCAATTATGGGTAACACTTTACAATAGCGTTCAGTAATAAACCATTTCTAAGGTATTTACAGTTTGCTCACCATTTATTAATCATTACTCCCACATTTGTTAAAATTTAGTCAGATAGGTATTCTAAATGTATAAAAAAAACTACTACATGAATTAATGATTAAGCACAAAAGGGCAGGAGACAACAGCAGACAGTTCAACCTCAACATACTGGGTATGAACTCTACCACTAATCTCACCACCACTACATAAATGTTGCCAGGTCAGGGGTCACACCAGAGCAGCTCTCAGATGCTGTGGAGTCAGAATTCAAATAGAGATAGGCAACCCTTTATAATAACACTTTGTAATGAAGAATGTATAATGGAATAGTAAATAGTTTATTCATCATTCATGTATCATTACTCCCACATTTGTTTTAATGAGCTGGTTATTCACACATTTATTAACAACTTTTATAGTCTGTAATAATGATTCAGAAGATCATTCATAAGATGTTTAATAAATATTCTCATTTACTGATGATTAGTAAAGTAGTTTTGCAGTCCCTAATCTAAAGTGAGGACTATTCATACTTTCTAAATACTTTATAAATGTTTTGAACAGTGACCAGTGTAATTTATCACAATAAGATGGACATGCTATTGGTAGACATTCCAGCAGTACCTGATGCTCCTTAAGTTCTATAAATGACCTAGAACAAATCAATGGTTAAACAATAAGCACACAACACAGAGGACGTTAAAGGAAATATATTGAACATTTTATTCCAACACAGTCACACTGTTGTAATAGTGTGCTGAAGGAAGTAATGTGTTTGTCTGAAAATGATAACATTATTGTTTCTTGGCACTGA
Organism: Salvelinus namaycush; assembly: GCF_016432855.1. Classification (NCBI taxonomy): domain Eukaryota; kingdom Metazoa; phylum Chordata; class Actinopteri; order Salmoniformes; family Salmonidae; genus Salvelinus; species Salvelinus namaycush. Next base: position 6,582,561 of record NC_052325.1, on the reverse strand, counting down.
CTGATTGCAGTCACTCATTAGAAATCAAATAAAATTGTTTTGGTCAAAAACATTTGTTTATCAGATGTTATTGCGGGTGTAGAGAACTGTTTATGCATCTAGTTCTGACAGTGCAGCAATATCTAACAATTACACAACAAATACCTAATACACACAAATCTAAGTAAAGACTGGAATTAAGAATATATGAATATATGGATGAGCAATGTCAGAGAGGCATAGACTAAGACTAGTTCATAGACTGCTTACAGGGTCAGGGAACCAATATCTAAATACATAATTTAACTGAACATTACATTTAAAGGGTTACTACCTTTAATGCACTACAAAATCAAAAACAAATCACATTTTATTGGTCACATACAAATACTCAGCAGATGTTGCAGCCGAAGCAAAGTACTTTTGTTCCTATCTCCAACAGTGCAGTAGTATCTAACAATTCACAATGATACACACGCATCTAAAAGTAAAAGAAGGGAATTAAAAAATATAAATATTTTGACAAGCAATGTCTGAGTGGTATTGACAAAAAAAATACAGTTGAATACAGTTTATAGATATGAAATGAGTAAAGCAGTATGTGAACATTATTAAAGTGACTAGTGTTCCATTATTAAACTGACCAGGGAATCCATGACTATGTACAGACTGTAGGGCAGCATCCTCTAAGGTGCAGAGTTGAATAACTGGGTGGTAGTCTGCTTGTGCTGGCTATTTAACAGTCTGAGGGCCTTGTGTCCCAGCTTTGATGCACCTGTACTGACCTCGCCTTCTGGATGATGGCGTGGCTCGGGTGGTGGATGTCCTTGATGATCTTTTTGGCCTTCCTGTGACATCAGGTATTGTAGATGTCCTGGAGGACAGGCAGTGTGCCCCCGATGATGCGTTGGGCAGACCGCACCAAACTCTGGAGATTCCTAAGTATTCAGACCCTTTACTCAGTACCTTGTTGAAGCACCTTTGCCAGTGATTTTAGGGTATGACGCTACAAGCTGTATTTGGGGAGTTTGTCCAATTCTTCTCTGCAGATCCAGTCAGGTTGGATGGGGAGCGTCACTGCACAGCTATTTTCAGGTCTCTCCAGAGATGTTCGATCGGGTTTAAGTCCGGGCCACTCAGACATTCAGAGACTTGTCCCGAAGCCAATCCTGCGTTGCCTTGGCTGTGTTTTAGGGTCGTTGTTCTGGTGGAAGGTGAACTTTCGACCCAGTCTGAGGTCCTGATAGTTCTGGAGCAGGTTTTCATCAAGGGTCTCTGTACTTTGCTCCGTTCAGCTTTCCCTCAATCCGGACTAGCAGTCCCCCAGTCCCTGCTGCTGATAAACATCCCTACAGCATGATGCTGACACCACCATGCTTCACCGTAGGGATGGTGCCAGGTTTCCTCCAGACGTGACACTTGGCATTCAGGCCAAATAGTTCAAACTTGGTTTCTTCAGACCAGAGAATTTTCCATGGTCTGAGAGTCCTTTAAGCAAACTCCAAGGCTGTCATGTGCCTTTTACTGTGGCGTGGCTTCCATCTGACAACTATACAATAAAATCCTTATTGTTGGAGTGCTGCAGAGATTTGTCCTTCTGGAAGGTTCTCCCATCTCCACAGAGGAACTTGCGCGTGTTCTTGGTCACCTCCATGACCAAGGCCCTTCTGGCCGGGCTACCAGCTCTAGGAAGAGTCTTTGTGGTTCCAAACTTCTTCCATTTAAGATTGGAGTCCACTGAGTTGTTAACATTTTTCGTACCCTTCCCCAGATCGGTGCTTTGGCACAATTCTGTCTCGGAGCATGGCTTGGTTATTGGTAAAAAAAAACATTTTAACTAGGAAAGTCAGTTAAAAATAAATTGTTATTTACAAATGACAGCCTACATTGGCCAAACCCAGACAACGCTTGGCCAGTTGTGCGCCGTCCTATGGGACTTCCAATCACAGCCAGTTGTGATACAGCTGGTTTTGAACCAGGGTGTCTGTGGTGACACGTCTAACACTGAGATGCAGTGCCTTAGACCACTCCGCCATTCAGGAGCCAAATTCAATCATTTTGTAGAAACATCTCAAGGATGATCAATGGAAACAGGATGTGCATTATCTCAATTTCCAGTCTCACAGCAAAGGGTCTGAATACTTATGTAAATAAGGTATTTCTGTTTTAATTTTTTTTTTACATTTGAAAACATTTCTAAAATTTAAATATTGTGTGTAGATTGATGAGGGGGGGGAAAAAATCACTTAATCAGTTTTAGAAAAAGTCTAACGTAACGAAAAGTGGAAAATGTCAAGGGGTCTGAATACTTTCCGAATGCACTATGAAAATACCCTCAAATAAAAGGTGACATTCTATAATGTCGCCTCAAATTAAACATTTGACCTCATTTCCAAAGTAAAGAATAAAGAGCAACATTTCTTTAAATGTTTTCCTGCAGAGAGAAACAGAGGACAGGGATTACTTTCAGTATGTACAGTGGCCAGAGGAAGGCAGTATAATTCACAATCTGTGACAGAGGAATAACTTGACTTATTCTATACTGAACAAAAATATAAACGCAAGATTTTACTGAGTTAGTCATAAGAAAATCAGTCTATTGAAATGAATTCATTAGGCCTTAATCTATGGATTTCACATGATTGGGAATACAAATATACATCTGTTGGTCAAAGACACACTATATATACAAAAGTATAGGGACACCCCTTCAAAACAATCATGTGGGGCGGCAGGTAGCCTGGTGGTTGGAGCGTTGGGCCAGTAACCTAAAGGTTGCCAGATCGAATCCCTGAGCTGACAAGGTAAAAATCTGTTGTTCTGCCCCTGAACAAGGCAGTTACCCACTGTTCCTAGGTCCTCTTTGTAAAATAGAATTTGTTAATCTGGTTAAATAAAAAATATAAATAAATGTAAAGGCTGTTGATTGTGGCCTGTTGAATGTTGTCCCACTCCTCTTCAATGGCTGTACAAAATTGTTGGATATTGGCGGGAACTGGAACATGCTCCTGTACATGTCAATCAAGAGCATCCCAAACATGCTCAATATGTGACATGTCTGGGGAGTACGCAGGCTATGGAAGAACTAGGACATTTTCAGCTTCCAGGAATTGTGTACAGATGAAGACGGACATGCGTGAATTATCATGCTGAAACATGAGGTGATGGTGGTGGATGAATTGAACTACAATGGGCCTCAGGATCTCGTCACTGTATCTCTGTGCATTCAAATTGCCATCGATAAAATGGAATTGTGTTCGTTGTCCGTAGCTTATGCCTGCCCTTACAATAACTCCACCGCCACCATGGGGCACTTAACACAATGTGGAAAAAGTCAAGAGGTCTGAATACTTTCCGAATGCACTGTATATCATAAGATAGTGTTGTCATTACAATTATTTTGAAGACCACAATATCCTTAACTATTTCAAAATGTTGAGTAATGGTTACAGAAATGTTTTACTTGCTATGACTGATATGCCTTCTTTTTTATCAACCTTGTTTGAATGCACTGACTGTACGTTACTAAGGACAAGAGCGCCCGCTAAATGACCAAAATGTAAAAATGAAAACTTGCAAAGAACACTGGGTAATAAGTAGCTGCATGGGCAATTCCAGTAATATACCATAAATTAGATCACAGTAAATATTTTGGTCCAATAAAATGAATTGCCAAAAATTGGATTACAGTCGCTGTACTGTAAAATAAATTACAGTAACTTACTGGCCAATTGCTTCCAGTAAGTTACTGTACAAATTACAGGAAATATTTTTCAGTGTGGTTCCAGTTGCACCTGCTGGGACAGCACCAGTCTGCGGTTGGCCTTGTGGCACCTTGTACAGGGACATGCTGAGGGCGAACCTTGGTTCCCACTGGATCTTCATTTCCAACTGCGCCAGAGAGAGCTGCCCCACTGGCTGCAGGACGGACATGTTGAAGAACAGATGTTTCTCTACTCAGCCGTGGCAGCTGCCGCTTCAGATTGAAACCAGTCTACCTGCAGGGGACAGACAAACCAGACGTATTAGGTTCACACTCCTGAAGTAGGAACGTAGGTTTCAATTTACAATATTTGGAATGTCAAAGTCAATATAGACCTCAATCTGCATAAACAAACCAAATGTTGTCTGACTTTGTCCCCCTCATTTCTTTTTCATTGGTCAATTTTGAACCAAAAACAATTGGAGTGAAGGAATTCAAGATCTCTTAAATATCAAACATGTTCAAATATGGATTGTGTAGGTTCGTGTAGCACAATAATTACTTTGTCTCAAATTGTAATTCGGAAAACATAAAAAACACATATTCCTCTATCATCCACAGATCCTAAAGGGGCAATCTACAGTTCAAACAACAACAAAACGGCCACAACACCACCGTCTTAGGTAAACATTTTAGTGATGGGACTGGAGAAATGTAACCATTCTCCCGAGTGGCGCATCGGTCTAAGGCACTGCATCTCAGTACTAGAGGCGTCACTACTGGATGGAAAATTACTGAGGATAATAGCGGACGATATTGCCACTCTTATTTGCAATATTTTCAATTTAAGCCTACAAGAATGTGTGTGCCCCCAGGCTTGGCGGGAAGCAAAAGTCATTCCGCTACCTAAGAATAGTAAAGCCCCCTTTACTGTCTCAAATAGCCAACCAATCAGCCTGTTACCAACCTTTGGTAAACTTTTGGAAAAAATAGTGTTTGACCAGATACAATGTTATTTACAGTAAACAAATTGACAACAAACTTTCAGCATGCTTATAGGGAAGCACATTCAACAAGCACAGCACTTACTCAAATGACTGAGGATTGGCTGAGAGAAATTGATGATAAAGAGATTGTGGGGGCTGTTTTGTTAGACTTCAGTGCGGCCTTTGACATTATCGATCATAGTCTGCTGCTGGCAAAACGTATGTGTTTTCACACTCAACATACTGGTTATGAACACTATCACTACTCTCACTGCCACTGTCACTGCTCTCATTACATCACTGCTGCCAGGTCAGGGGTCACACCAGTCTTTTGGCATGTTAGATATGTCTATATTGACCCTGGATCATATTATATATGTGTGTATCCTGGATCATACCCATGAAATCAGGATGTTCCAATTCAGAGGCCACAAAAAAAAAGTAATTTCAGTTCTGCACAGTTCTGAAAATGTCTTGTTATTTGTCTAAACACTATAGAGAGGGATGTAGGATTGAGACTTGAGTGATGTTAGGGGGAGGTTTAGTCCCATGAGTATCTTGATTAATGCCACAACCCCCTCCCCCCCCCCCCCCCCCATCTATAAATGACTTAAATGGAAAATGTGAAGCAGAGGTGAGTCAGACTCATGCTGTCGTGATGAGGTAGCCCTGCCTGGTACTTCTAAATCAGTGTCACCTTGGGTCCAAGAGGGACTTTCCTCTTGGACTGTTGGTGAAGATGTTGGTTTTCCACTCAGGATACCACGGTTCAGATCCCACCTGTGACAGAGTCATGATTCAGAGGTGGGATTCTTGACCTGTGCAGGGAAGACTAGTTTAGGGGTGAGGGTTGTACTGAGGCTGAGGCCTAATGGAAGATGTAATCACACAAATGGCAATAGAGCTGTAGTTAGGTTCACTGCAGGTTCACTTTGAATCTCTATGCTGTATTAGGGCCTTATTGGACACCTGGAGTAAAGCATTTGTGTGTCTCCAACACCTTTATTTGGTCGAATGCCTTAGAGTTTTGGACCTCGTTGTTCCTGAGCCTTGCATACAGGTGATAACAGCACCCTCTGGTGTCAGAAACTTAAAAAATTAAACTTAAAAATGTTGAACTATCATAATTTAAGAGTTGTTCCCAGTGACAGAGCACAGGTTGAGTTTTTTTTTTTTTGTATTTTTTTTTTGGGGTGGATCAGCTTAATATTGCGGAAAGAATGTTGCTTCCAATGTAATTGTCTGCATCATTTCCAATCCCCCATATTTTTTTGGGTAAATATATATATCCATACACGCATGCATACATATATACATATATACATACACATACCTATATAGACATACATACTTTTTTAAAGAATATACCTTTATTATTATTCCCCGCAACCCTACCACCGCTCCCCCAATTGGAGTAAACTAATAAACACTTCTGCTTTTACCTTCAATTTATACATCTTATACCTATTTTACAGACACAGACTACTTTATAATAGTTCTCTCTTGTTTGTTCTTAGTCCTTCCTCTATTTCTGTTGTCCATCCAATTTTATTTCCACTTGTAACTGTGCTATTTCACAAAAGCTCCGCACCTATACACATTTCACAGATCCCGTATGCCCTACATTGTTTATCTTGTTATTAGTCCCACCCTTCAGTTCCACTCAACCCTTCCCATCTATCTTCCAACATCATCCATTTCGGATTTTTATTTGCCATATATTTTTCAACTGTGCTGTGATGCTTCACAAAAGATTTGAACCTTCCTATTCTCATAGCTTCTACAGATTGTAAATTAAAAATAAACATTTTTGCTAAAATAATTATTATATTATTGATTGATTGACTATGGCTTTTCAAATCCCCCAGTATTGCTATCTGTAGCGTTAGTTCTAGGCAAATGTTGCAATTCTTCAGCCATTCCTGGACCTGTGACCAAAAACGAGCTACATATGGACAATACCAAAATAAATGATCTAATGACTCTGCCTCCTCACAACAGAATCTGCAGAGCTGGGAAGATTGTATACCCCATATATATAACATTCTATTAGTTGCAAGAATTTTGTACAGTAATTTAAATTGAAAAATTCGAAGTTTTGAATCCGGCGTTGTTTTGCGTATCAATTCATAAACCATGTGCCATGGAATGGGTACATCGAAAATCTCTTCCCAACTATTTTGCAATTTATATGGCACAGCTGTCAGTTTTTTGGTCCTTAAATGAAATTGGTATATGTTTTTATTTATCACACTTTTCTTTAACCATTTATGTTCTTTAATACAGGGCCGACATACAAGTTCCTTACTTTTTTCCCCTTCTACTTGCCTCTTCCATTTTTGTGGTAATGCTGCAATTAATTGGTTGTAATTTTGGGTAGAGCAGACATTTCCATATGTCTGTGTTAGCTGCATGTGTGACATAACTCCACCAGTCCTATTTATGATATCATTCACAAAAATTATACCTTTTTTAAACATTTCTTCGATAAATACAGTTTTTTTTATCAATTACTATATTTGAATTTAACCACAATATTTGTTGTACTATTTGTTCCGTCCTTTCAGGTGGATTAAACTGAAATTGCAACCAACTTTCTAAGGCTTGTTTAAAAAATAAGGATATTTTGGAGATTATTTCCTTTTCAAACAACCGAAAGTGAGCAGGTGTAATCTGAATAAAGGGAAAAAGGCCCTTCTTGAACATAGGATGAGACATTCGTACCAATTTACTAGAGAACCAGTTTGGATTTAAGTATAACTTTTGTATGACTGATGCCTTTAGTGAGAGGTCTAATGCTTTAATATTTAATAATTTCTGCCCTCCGAATTCATATTCGTTATATAAATAGGCCCTTTTAATTTTATCTGGCTTGCCGTTCCAAATAAAATGGAATATTTTTTGTTCATATAATTTAAAAAGCAGGTCACTAGGTGTAGGCAAAACCATAAGCAAATAGGTAAACTGTGATATGACTAAAGAGTTAATCAGGGTGATTTTTCCACAAATAGACAAGTATTTTCCTTTCCATGGTAGCAAGATCTTATCTATTTTTGCTAACTTTCTATAAAAATTTATTGGAGTGAGATCATTTCTTTCTTTTGGGATTTTTATACCGAGTATGTCCACATCTCCGTCAGACCATTTAATTGGTAAACTACATGGCAATATAAAATGTGTATTTTTTAGTGATCCAATACGTAATATGGTACATTTATCATAATTTGGTTTTAATCCAGAGAGGATAGCAAAGGTATCTAGATCCTCTATGAGGCCGTGGAGAGACTCTAGTTGTGGTTTTAAAAGAAAACATGAATCATCAGCGTACAATGACACCTTAGTTTTTAAGCCACGGATTTCTAATCCATTAATATTAATGTTTGATCTAATTTTAACAGCTAACATTTCGATGGCAATAATAAATAGATATGCCGATAGTGGACAACCTTGTTTTACTCCTCTAGATAGTTTAAAACTTTCTGAGATGTAGCCATTATTTACTATTTTACACCTAGGGTTACTATACATAATTTTAACCCATTTTATAAGAGATTCCCCAAAATTGAAATATTCTAGGCATTTATATATAAACTCCAGTCGTACTTTATCAAAAGCCTTTTCAAAATCAGCTATGAAAACCAGACCTGGTGTCCCCGATATTTCATAGTGTTCTATTGTTTCCAGTACTTGCCTTATATTATCTCCAATGTATCGTCCATGTAAAAAACCTGTCTGATTAGGATGAATAATATCTGACAAAACTTTTTTTATTCTATGCGCCAAGCATTTTGCTAGGATTTTTGCATCACAACACTGAAGTGTAAGAGGTCTCCAATTTTTTAATTGGACTGGATCTTTATATATACCACTTGGGTCCTGTTTCAGTAATAACGATATCAGACCTTCTTGTTGCGTGTCTGATAATCTACCATTTATATAGGAGTGGTTAAAACAAGCTAATAATGGTCCTTTGAGTATATCAAAAAAAGTTTTGTATACTTCCACTGGTATGCCATCCAGCCCTGGAGTTTTCCCATCCTTAAAGGCCCCAATTGCATCAAGCAGTTCCTCCTCTGTAATTTGGCCTTCACATGAGTCTTTCTGTACAGATGTTAATTTTACATTATTAATAGGAAAAAAATCCATACAATTAGTTTCAGTTAGTGGAGATGGAGGAGCCTGAAACGAAAACATATTCTTAAAGTACTTTACTTCCTCTTTCAAAATATCATTTGGTGAATCATGCGTGACTCCATCATTTGTAACAAGTTTTAATACATTTTTTTTGGTAGCATTTCTATATTGAAGATTGAAAAAGAATTTGGTGCATTTTTCCCCATATTCCATCCAGTTCGCTTTATTTTTATAATATATTACACTGGATCTTTCTTGAATAAGTTCCTCCATTTCTTTTTGTTTTTCCTCTAACTTATTCTGTGCCTCTATGGTACTGTTTTTATTGCTATCTAACTGTACTGTTAGTCCTTCAATTTCCTTTGTTAATATGGACTCTTTTGATCTAAATTCCCTTTGTTTTATAGATGAGTACTGAATTGCATGGCCTCTAAAGGCACACTTAAAAGTGTCCCATACAATAAGGGGATCTGCTGTACCTATGTTATGTCTGAAAAAGTCAGTTATAAAATCTTCTGTCCTAGTTCTAAACAATTTATCATCTAGTAGACTTTGATTAAATTTCCAATATCCTCGCCCACGTGGAAATTCTGTAAGAGAAATATATATGCCAATTATGTGATGATCCGACCGCATTCTGTCCCCTATCAACACTTTTTTAACTTTTGGTGCCAGAGAGAATGGTATAAGAAAGTAGTCAATACGACTAGCTTGATTCAGCCTCCGCCATGTATATCTCACTAAATCAGGGTATTTAAGTCTCCATATATCCACTAATTCCAATATATCCATGACATTCATGATTTCCTTAAGTGCCTGAGGGTGATAGTTTGTAGTGTGATTTCCTTTCCGGTCTATAGAGGTATTTAAGACCGTATTAAAATCTCCCACTATAATAATAGAGTCTAGTGTTGCTTGTAGAGTTGATAAATTCTTATATATATTTTCAAAGAAGCTTGGATCATCATTATTCGGACCGTATAGGTTAACAAGCCATATTTGTTTATTGTCCAATAACATATTTAAAATAATCCATCTACCTTGAGGATCTGTTTGGACAATTTGCACATTTGGATCAAAATTATTGTTAATTAAAACCATCACCCCTTTTGAATCTCTTTGCCCATGGGAGAAATATATTTTGCCCCCCCAGTTCTTTTTCCACAAAACTTCATCTAAAACTGTTGAATGGGTTTCCTGTAAACAATAGATATTATAATCCTTCTCTTTTAGCCAGGTAAATACTGATCGTCTTTTCTTATTATCTGCTAAGCCATTACAATTGTAACTGGCTATACTTATTTCACCACTTACCATAATGAGACACACCTTTCATTCTTTTAATCAGAATATATTTTTGTAAACGTACTATTAAAAAGTAACATAATGATTGAGTGTCTATATAGTTGTACCATGATATTTGCATTTCTACTAAGTAAACCTCCAATTGGTCCCTACTATTCCACCCGCTAAAAGGCCTCATCTCGAGATGGCTTGTCATCCCAATGCCCGGTAGACCACCCTCGACCCCCTGTATCCCATAGCCCTGAACCGACTGGGATCCATTCTTTGAAAAGAGCATACAGTGCCATTTACCGAATTGAAGAAGATCAATTACCATATGCATTTCCATTGCCCTCACCTCGATTTGTATTATATATATCTGTGGATCATCCTCTATTGTCCCTAACATCTTTTACTTCTTCCTTCGCAACAGTTGTGGGATACACACATACACCCACACACACTCAGCCCTTACCCCCACACAACCATAAGCTCACTTTCTCAACAATTGCACCATCCCAGAGCCCAACTCAAGATGGGTCATGATTTACAAATGCACTTGCAGTTGCAGCTGCATGAGAAGGCCTGCAAGACCGCACAAAAAATTAGCAAAAATTGAGAGATTTATTTACCATTGTCATATCCTAGATAATGGAGGTCAAATGTACACCTTATTCCTGAAACACCCACAATACGGCCACCCGTCATGACCATGTCCCCACGCATCTCCATGCAGTCCGATTTTGATTTTGTGCCGCCAGGGCCACAATAATATACCCCCTCTCTGAATGTCCGAGTGTGACCCCCTCCCCATGGGTTACTGCAGCTAGTGTTGCCAGCACTGCCACTGCCTGGGTGGGGGCACCCCACCGGAATCCCCACCGGCTAGGTACAAGGTCGTCATGGTTCTCATTAGCAGCTTTGAGAATTTCCTTGTATATTATGCTCTCCCTTTATGGGGCTTTGGCTTTGCAGGACCAACCCTGCCAAGCAGGCTCAGAATCTTGAGGGGGCAGTGCTGCTCTTGGTCTCTGACCTCATTTTAGCTGCATACAGACCGCTTACAGCGGGCACATATAACAGTTAGGGACTTCTCCTTAGTATCTGGGTCATTCAGGTGGGTGTCTAGGGTATAGTGCCATGGACCGTACCATTAAAATAGGATAATAAATAATTAGATATAATTTATAAAAAAATAAATAAAAAATGTAGTTCTCCATGATAGGACAATAAATAAATAAGACGTATAATTCATTATAAAAGTATATCCATCATCTTAACAACATTGAAAGCCCTCTCATACCCGGCTCACAGCAATACATTGGCTCTGGGATATGCAACCATTTCATTACTCACTCACTCAACTTTCCAAACATAACAAATAAAATAAAAAATAAACACAAACCATACCATCCACACATACTGTGCCTTCTGTTTACTTAGTTTTTATCTTCACTATGTTGAATTAGTGCTTGTGTGTTCAATTAGTTATATGTGAAGATTTATAGAAAAGCTATATTTTTTATTGTATTGTCACAATCAGTAACCGGGCTTGAATTGTGTTTATTTCCCTCGTCTATGAGAACTTTGTAATTTTTAAAATAACCATGGAGTAGTCTTTGTGTCTCTGAACAACTGGTTATCAATATATAGTTTATCAACGACGAGAGCTACTCGTTTCGCTTTTAATCTATTTTCTTTGAAAATTGGATACAGAACTTTGCGCCGTTCTGCAATTTCCTTCGGAAACTGATCATTCATGCCAATTTTGGTCCCAGCAAGTCTTTTACCCAGGCTTTTAACCATTATTTTATCTTTAAATGAAGCAAATTTGGCAACGATTGGGCGTTCGTACCTCTGCCCTCTCTGTCCGAAGCGGTGAACGCGTTCAAGTTGGATTTTGTCGATAACTTCGCGTGGAATCTGAAGCGCTGTAAGGAGGAACTCTCTAACTATAGATTCAGGAACTTCTCCTTCTTTTTCTTGGATACCTGTAAGTACCAAATTCTCTCTCGTGGATCTAGTTTGTATGTCCAGTAAGGTTTCTTTCAGAACGGTGTTCTCCTTTTTAATTCCATTCATTTCGGTTTCAATCTTATTGACTGTCCCTTTTAGCGCGTGTGTTTGCTTCTCCAATGTCGCAGCTTTTTCATCACTCATCTCTAGGCTTGCCTTCAACTCTTTTATATCCTTACTAACTAATTCAAGTATACCCAGTTTGTCATTTATTGATTTTAACAGATCGGTTTCGACCTTTACCATTCCCGGTGGTGAGAATATTAAATCATCAGTGTCTGTAGAAGAGTTTTGTAATCGGTTCCCCTGTCTTACTCTCCGTCATGTTTGGTTGTTGCCTGTTTTCGTAATATTTGTCGATAAATGTCTCTAGTTTTAGGATTTGTTTTGTGTTATTGTCCAGATTGAAGGTTATCACTCACCAGATTAAGTAGTGCTAATATTTTAGTCTAATTTAGCAGATATTTCGAATATTATGTTTTATCTTGAGGTGCTCTACATAAATCCCTTCAGTCCGCCATTACCCTTACGTTACCTTTACGTCATACGTCAGCATGAACACTTACTTTCGCACAGGTTGAGTTTTGCTGATGTAATATGCTCCCTAAGAATCATGCAGAGGTAGCAGACACTCTTATCGAGAGCGACTTACAAGAACAATTAGGGTTAAGTGCCTTGCTCAAGGGCACATTGACAGATTTTTCACCTAGTAGGCATGGGGATTTGAACCAGCTACCTTTCTCTTACTGGCCCAACTGTTAAACTGCTAGGCTACCTGGCACTAGATTTTGAGAGTAGTTTGTTTTGATTAATGTTGTATTTATTGTATGTTCACGTTCACAAGGCTTCCTTGCAAATGAGACACTGTTCTCAATGGTGACCCAAGCTGTGTGAATAAATAAAACAATTAAAAAATACAAATCACAATGTATTAGATGTGTTTGTGTTTGACACCTTTAATTGGTAGAGTGATTTAAGTGTCATTATGACAGATCCCTGCATGTTTTGAATAAAATGTGAATATGTAAATGTGTGACTTGTGTACTAACGTTCCAGTTTTCCGTACAGCATGTAATATATTGTCTTGTGTTGTGTATTTGTATGCTGACGTCTCCAAATGAATTTCCATGTAAATGGACAATACAGTATATGGTATTGTAGTGCTAACAGAACCCTCTGGAATATGACACAACAACAAACTAGATTAAAAAAAAGTGTATTGGCCACGTACACAGATCTGCAGGTGTTATGGCAGGTGCAGCAAAATGATTGTGTTACCAGCTCCAACAGTGCAGGTGAATGTCTCTACACAAATAATCAAAACAAGAAACCAATAAATATATATTGTGTGTACATAAAACATTATATAGTGGCATTGTTTAAAGTGACTAGTGATACATTTAGTGATCAATTTACTACATCCAATTTTTTATTATTAAAGTTGCTAGAGATTTGAGTCAGTATGTTGGCAGCAGCCACTCTATGTTATTGATGGCTGTTTAACAGTCTGATGGCCTTGATATAGAAGCTGTGTTTCAGTCTCTCGGTCCCAGCTTTGATGCACCTGTACTGACCTCGCCTTCTGGATGATAGCGGGGTGAACAGGCAGTGGCTCGGGTGGTTGTTGTCCTTGATGATCTTTTTGGCCTTCCTGCGACATCGGGTGGTGTAGGTGTCCTGGAGGGCAGGTCGTTTGCCCCCGGTGAAGCATTGTGCAGACCTCACTACCCTCTGTGGAGCCTTGCGCTCGTGGGCGGAGCAGCTGCCGTACCAGGCGGTGGTACAGCCTGACAGGATGCTCTCGATTGTGCATCTGTAAAAGTTTGTGAGTGTATTTGGTGACAAGCCAAATTTCTTCAGCCTCTTGAGGTTGAAGAGGCGCCAGCACGCTGTCTGTGCGGGTGGACCATTTCAGTTTGTCCGTGATGAGGAACTTAAAACTTTCCACCTTCTCCACTACTGTCCCATCAATGTGGATAGGGGGGTGCTCCCTATGCTGTTTCCTGAAGTCCACGATAATCTCCTTTGTTTTGTTGACGTTGAGTGTGAGGTTATTTTCCTGACACCACACTCCGAGGGCCCTCACCTCCTCCCTGTAGGCCGTCTCGTTGTTGTTGGTAATCAAGCCTACCACTGTAGTGTCGTCTGCAAACTTGATGATTGAGTTGGAGGAATGCATGGCCACGCAGTCATGGGTGAACAGGGAGTACAGGATAGGGCGGAGAACAGTTGATTTCAGCAGTTACAGTATTTTTGAACGTACTGGTGATCATCTCCATCTCTCACTTCAAGCAGCTCCACACTCCAACCAACCTGCTCATCCTCTCTCTGGCTGTGTCAGATCTCCTGGTGGGACTGATTGTGATACCGGTAATGACTGTAGCAATAATGGAATCATGCTGGCTTTTGGAAAATATTTCTGTGTGTTTCATGCCTACGTTGCTTGTTTAGGTACTTCTTTGTTTTATACCGTGCTGCCAATATAAAAAAACGTTGTAAATGTACAGGTACAAAGTAGGTGTTTGAAATAATGTTTTATTGTTGAAGGGTCAATCTGGGGTAATGTAATTGACCGTCTATTTACAATGGTTGTCTCAGACAGCTTTGACTGGTTACGTCACTTCCTCTTGAATTTGCAGACGTGTTGCTGTGCGTTTTGTTGCTGTGCGTTTTGTTGCCAACTTTACTTTGCTAGCTGACAACTTTACGTTTTTTTTTTTTTTTCTTCTTTTTAATTACCGTTTATATTTTTTGTTTTTCCATCGCAACTTTTTTCCCTCAATCAACTTTTTCACTCCGGACGCTTTATCTGGACATGGTTCGTCAGCACCTTCAACAGCCGAAGCTAAGTAGTAACATTAACATGATGTCTTCTAATTGCAGTCGCTGTACTCATAATATACAGGAGAACGATCGCCTTATGGCGAGGATAGCTGTGTTGCAAGCCCAGCTTCAGACGCAATCGTTAGGCAAGGGTAATTTCAGTGTAGGAAAGGAAGAAACAGCGTCTGTGCCACCAGTAAGTACAGATACTAACGTTAGTATAAACCCCCCCGCACGGTCCCCGCAGCCGGACAACTTTCTCATGGCTTCTGGAGGGAAATGCTGTTGGAATGCTCAACTGGTGTCGCTCATTCAGCCGACAGAAACTTTCAACCGGTTTTCCCCATTATGTAGCGAGTCGGAGTCTGAGTCTGAGTCTTCTCTTGTCTCTACTCCTCCCGCTACGGGGTCTGAGACGTCGAAGGCTCCAACCATTAGCTCTGACAAATTGAAAACCCTAGTCATTGGCGACTCCATTACCCGCAGTATTAGACTTAAAACGAATCACCCAGCGATCATACACTGTTTACCAGGGGGCAGGGCTACCGACGTTAAGGCTAATCTAAAGATGGTGCTGGCTAAAGCTAAATCTGGCGAGTGTAGAGAGTATAGAGATATTGTTATCCACGTCGGCACCAATGATGTTAGGATGAAACAGTCAGAGGTCACCAAGTGCAACATAGCTTCAGCGTGTAAATCAGCTAGAAAGATGTGTCGGCATCGAGTAATTGTCTCTGGCCCCCTCCCAGTTAGGGGGAGTGACGAGCTCTACAGCAGAGTCTCACAACTCAATCGCTGGTTGAAAACTGTTTTCTGCCCCTCCCAAAAGATAGAATTTGTAGATAATTGGCCCTCTTTCTGGGACTCACCCACAAACAGGACCAAGCCTGGCCTGCTGAGGAGTGACGGACTCCATCCTAGCTGGAGGGGTGCTCTCATCTTATCTACTAACATAGATAGGGCTCTAACTCCTCTAGCTCCACAATGAGATAGGGTGCAGGCCAGGCAGCAGGCTGTTAGCCAACCTGCCAGCTTAGTGGAGTCTGCCAATAGCACAGTCAGTGTAGTCAGCTCAGCTATCCCCATTGAGACTGTGTCTGTGCCTCGACCTAGGTTGGGCAAAACTAAACATGGCGGTGTTCGCCTTAGCAATCTCATTAGGATAAAGACCTCCTCCATTCCTGCCATTATTGAAAGAGATCGTGATACCTCACATCTCAAAATAGGGTTACTTAATGTTAGATCCCTCACTTCAAAGGCAGTCATAGTCAATGAACTAATCACTGATCATAATCTTGATGTGATTGGCCTGACTGAAACATGGCTTAAGCCTGATGAATTTACTGTGTTAAATGAGGCCTCACCTCCTGGTTACATTAGTGACCATATCCCCCGTGCATCCCGCAAAGGCGGAGGTGTTGCTAACATTTACGATAGCAAATTTCAAAAAAAAAATAAAAAAAATGACGTTTTCGTCTTTTGAGCTTCTAGTCATGAAATCTATGCAGCCTACTCAATCACTTTTTATAGCTACTGTTTACAGGCCTCCTGGGCCATATACAGCGTTCCTCTCTGAGTTCCCTGAATTCCTATCAGACCTTGTAGTCATAGCAGATCATATTCTAATTTTTGGTGATTTTAATATTCATATGGAGAAGTCCACAGACCCACTCCAAAAGTCTTTCGGAGCCATCATCGACTCAGTGGGTTTTGTCCAACATGTCTCTGGACCTACTCACTGCCACAGTCATACTCTGGACCTAGTTTTGTCCCATGGAATAAATGTTGTAGATCTTAATGTTTTTCCACATAATCCTGGACTATCGGACCACCATTTTATTACGTTTGCAATCGCAACAAATAATCTGCTCAGACCCCAACCAAGGAGCATCAAAAGTCGTGCTATAAATTCTCAGACAACACAAAAATTCCTTGATGCCCTTCCAGACCCAAGGACGTCAGAGGACAAAAATCAGTTAACCACCTAACTGAGGAACTCAATTTAACCTTGCGCTATACCCTAGATGCAGTTGCACCCCTTAAAACGAAAAACATTTGTCATAAGAAACTAGCTCCCTGGTATACAGAAAATACCCGAGCTTTGAAGCGAGCTTCCAGAAAATTGGAACGGAAATGGCGCCACACCAAACTGGAAGTCTTGCGACTAGCTTGGAAAGACAGTACCGTGCAGTACCGAAGAGCCCTCACTGCTGCTCGATCATCCTACTTTTCCATCTTAATCGAGGAAAATAAGAACAATCCAAAATTTATTTTTGATACTGTTGCAAAGCTAACTAAAAAGCAGCATTCCCAAGAGAGGATGGCTTTCACTTCCGCAGTAATAAATTCATGAACTTCTTTGAGGAAAAGATCATGACCATTAGAAAGCAAATTACGGACTCCTCTTTGAATCTGCGTATTCCTCCAGGGCTTAGCTGTCCTGGATCTGCACAGCTCTGCCAGGGCCTGGGATCGGGAGAGACACTTAAGTGTTTTAGTACTTTATCTCTTGACACAATGATGAAAATAATCATGGCCTCTAAACCTTCAAGCTGCATACTGGATCCTATTCCTACTAAACTACTGAAAGAGCTGCTTCCTGTGCTTGGCCCTCCTATGTTGAACATAATAAACAGCTCTCTATCCACCGGATGTGTACCAAACTCACTAAAAGTGGCAGTAATAAAGCCTCTCTTGAAAAAGCCAAACCTTGACCCGGAAAATATAAAAAACTATCGGCCTATATCAAATCTTCCATTCCTCTCAAAAATTTTAGAAAAAGCTGTTGCGCAGCAACTCACTGCCTTCCTGAAGACAAACAATGTATACGAAATGCTTCAGTCTGGTTTTAGACCCCATCATAGCACTGAGACTGCACTTGTGAAGGTGGTAAATGACCTTTTAATGGCGTCAGACCGAGGCTCTGCATCTGTCCTCGTGCTACTAGACCTTAGTGCTGCCTTTGACACCATCGATCACCACATTCTTTTGGAGAGACTGGAAACCCAAATTGGTCTACACGGACAAGTTCTGGCCTGGTTTAGATCTTACCTGTCGGAAAGATATCAGTTTGTCTCTGTGAATGGTTTGTCCTCTGACAAATCAACTGTACATTTCGGTGTTCCTCAAGGTTCCGTTTTAGGACCACTATTGTTTTCACTATATATTTTACCTCTTGGGGATGTTATTCGAAAACATAATGTTAACTTTCACTGCTATGCGGATGACACACAGCTGTACATTTCAATGAAACATGGTGAAGCCCCAAAATTGCCCTCGCTAGAAGCCTGTGTTTGCGACATAAGGAAGTGGATGGCTGAAAACTTTCTACTTTTAAACTCGGACAAAACAGAGATGCTTGTTCTAGGTCCCAAGAAACAAAGAGATCTTCTGTTAAATCTGACAATTAATCTTGATGGTTGTAAAGTCGTCTCAAATAAAACTGTGAAGGACCTCGGCGTTACTCTTGACCCTGATCTCTCTTTTGACGAACATATCAAGACTGTTTCAAGGACAGCTTTTTTCTATCTACGTAACATTGCAAAAATCCGAAATTTTCTGTCCAAAAATGATGCAGAAAAATTAATCCATGCATTTGTTACTTCTAGGTTAGACTACTGCAATGCTCTACTTTCCGGCTACCCTGATAAAGCACTAAATAAACTTCAGTTAGTGCTAAATACGGCTGCTAGAATCCTGACTAGAACCAAGAAATTTGATCATATTACTCCAGTGCTAGCTTCCCTACACTGGCTTCCTGTTAAGGCAAGGGCTGATTTCAAGGTTTTACTGTTAACCTATAAAGCGTTACATGGGCTTGCTCCTACCTATCTTTCCGAGTTGGTCCTGCCGTACATAACTATACGTACGCTACGGTCACAAGACGCAGGCCTCCTAATTGTCCCTAGAATTTCTAAGCAAACAGCGGGAGGCAGGGCTTTCTCCTATAGATCTCCATTTTTATGGAACGGTCTGCCTACCCATGTGAGAGACGCAGACTCGGTCTCAACCTTTAAGTCTTTACTGAAGACTTATCTCTTCAGTAGGTCATATGATTGAGTGTAGTCTGGCCCAGGAGTGTGAAGGTGAACGGAAAGGCTCTGGAGCAACGAACCGCCCTTGCTGTCTCTGCCTGGCCGGTTCCCCTCTCTCCACTGGGATTCTCTGCCTCTAACCCTATTACAGGGGCTGAGTCACTGGCTTACTGGTGCTCTTTCATGCCGTCCCTAGGAGGGGTGCGTCACTTGAGTGGGTTGAGTTACTGACGTGATCTTCCTGTCTGGGTTGGCGCCCCCCCCTTGGTTTGTGCTGTGGTGGAGATCTTTGTGGGCTATACTCGGCCTTGTCTCAGGATTGTAAGTTGGTGGTTGAAGATATCCCTCTAGTGGTGCGGGGGCTGTGCTTTGGCAAAGTGGGTGGGGTTATATCCTTCCTGTTTGGCCCTGTCCGGGGGTTTCTTCGGATGGGGCCACAGTGTCTCCTGACCGCTCCTGTCTCAGCCTCCAGTATTTATGCTGCAGTAGTTTATGTGTCGGGGGGCTAGGGTCAGTTGGTTATACCTGGAGTACTTCTCCTGTCTTATCCAGTGTCCTGTGTGAATTTAAGTATGCTCTCTCTAATTCTCTAGTTCTCGTTCTGCTTTCAACTCTTAATGATCGGCTATGAAAAGCCAACTGACTTTTATTCCTGATTATTATTTGACCATGCTTGTCATTTATGAACATTTTGAAAATCTTGGCTCTCTCTAATTCTCTCCTTCTCTCTTTCTTTCTCTCTCTCGGAGGACCTGAGCCCTAGGACCATACGTCAGGACTACCGGGAATGATGACTCCTTGCTGTCCCCAGTCCACCTGGCCTTGCTGCTATTCCAGTTTCAACTGTTCTGCCTGCGGTTACGGAACCCCTACCTGTCCCAGACCTGCTGTTTTCAACTCTTAATGATCGGCTATGAAAAGCCAACTGACATTTATTCCTGATTATTATTTGACCATGCTTGTCATTTATGAACATTTTGAAAATCTTGGCTCTCTCTAATTTTCTCCTTCTCTCTTTCTTTCTCTCTCTCGGAGGACCTGAGCCCTAGGACCATACGTCAGGACTACCGGGCATGTTGACTCCTTGCTGTCCCCAGTCCACCTGGCCTTGCTGCTATTCCAGTTTCAACTGTTCTGCCTGCGGTTATGGAACCGCCACCTGTCCCAGACCTGCTGTTTTCAACTCTTAATGATCGGCTATGAAAAGCCAACTGAAAATTATTCATGATTATTATTTGACCATGCTTGTCACTTATGAACATTTTGAACATCTTGGCATAGTTCTGTTATAATCTCCACCCGGCACAGCCAGAAGAGGACTGGCCACCCCTCATAGCCTGGTTCCTCTCTAGGTTTCTTCCTAGGTTTTGGCCTTTCTAGGGAGTTTTTCCTAGCCACCGTGCTTCTACACCTGCAATGCTTGCTGTTTGGGGTTTTAGGCTGGGTTTCTGTACAGCACTTCGAGATATTAGCTGATGTACGAAGGGCTATATAAAATAAACTTGATTGATTGATTGATTGATGCTCTATTATTATACCGCTTTATGTGAAAACCTTTGTGGTGGCCAGATCACAGGCCAGAAAGGTATTTTCAAAAGAGGCTGCCAGTGTGTCTGGTGTTAAAACTGCACAGGCAAATAAGTCTGAGAGAAAAGCAGCAAATACTCGATCTATTGTTGTTTTCACCTATTTCATTTGTTGGAATCCAACTCTATTTATTTTCTTATTTTTGTCTTTTTTAAGTGATAATTTATCACTTTTCATCTGTTTTCTACCACTTGTTAATTCCTTAATAAATAATAATAATAATTTATGCATTATTTTATCCATGGTTCAAAGTGACAGCTAAACATATTTTAACTCTGAAGTTCCAATAATTTTATTCCCTAGTTTCACAAAGGTTTGATATATGCAATTGTTGAAATTGCTTCTTTCATGTAACAATACACTGACATTACTTATCTCAGTGTTCTTGTCAAAAGATACATGTGGTGTTGATACAGAATGATTTGGATGGATTGGATTTAAAGGACTTGGAGAAGGCTTAAGAAGGCATAAGTCTGTTGTTGTTCCATGTTATTCAATGATACATAGTATGTAAGTATTCTAAAAGTACATTCTGAGGACGTCATGAATCATTCTATATGTTGTTTAACATCTCCCTCTAGTGGCTCAATTGTGACACAACGTCTTCATCAAGTGCAGTAAAGTTGAAATGCACAATACTCCATGATATCAGATAACGTCCAAGTCTATCACAATGGTGTATTGTGTAAGTAGTTGAGGCTAAAATTCAAGAATATGCAATTAAGGGTAATACTATAATGTTAAGTAATAAACCATTTGTAAGCCATTTACAGTTTGTTCACTATATATTAAATACATTAATCATTAATCCCACATTTGTTACATTTTAGTCAGCTAGGGATTCTCACATGTATAAATAACTACAATATGCATTAATGATTAAGCACAACAGCGCAGGAGACCACAGCAGACACCACAACCACTCTCACTACATCACTGCTGTCAGGTCAAGGGTCACACCATAGCATCTCTCTCTCAGAGGCTGTGGAGTCAGAAGGAATTTAAAGATTGGTAACACTTTATAATAACACTTTGTAATGAAGAATGTATACTGGATTAGTAAATAGTTTATTCATCTCTGCATGTCTGGCAGACATATCAGTGTGGATGACGGATCACCACCTCAAGCTGAACCTCGGCAAGACGGAGCTGCTCTTCCTCCCGGGGAAGGACTGCCCGTTCCATGATCTCGCCATCACGGTTGACAACTCCATTGTGTCCTCCTCCCAGAGTGCTAAGAACCTTGGCGTGATCCTGGACAACACCCTGTCGTTCTCAACTAACATCAAGGCGGTGACCCGTTCCTGTAGGTTCATGCTCTACAACATTCGCAGAGTACGACCCTGCCTCACACAGGAAGCGGCGCAGGTCCTAATCCAGGCACTTGTCATCTCCCGTCTGGATTACTGCAACTCGCTGTTGGCTGGGCTCCCTGCCTGTGCCATTAAACCCCTACAACTCATCCAGAACGCCGCAGCCCGTCTGGTGTTCAACCTTCCCAAGTTCTCTCATGTCACCCCGCTCCTCCGCTCTCTCCACTGGCTTCCAGTTGAAGCTCGCATCCGCTACAAGACCATGGTGCTTGCCTACGGAGCTGTGAGGGGAACGGCACCTCCGTACCTTCAGGCTCTGATCAGGCCCTACACCCAAACAAGGGCACTGCGTTCATCCACCTCTGGCCTGCTCGCCTCCTTACCTCTGAGGAAGTACAGTTCCCGCTCAGCCCAGTCAAAACTGTTCGCTGCTCTGGCACCACAATGGTGGAACAAACTCCCTCACGACGCCAGGTCAGCGGAGTCAATCACCACCTTCCGGAGACACCTGAAACCCCACCTCTTTAAGGAATACTTAGGATAGGATAAAGTAATCCTTCTAAACCCCCCCCCCCCTTAAAAGATTTAGATGCACTATTGTAAAGTGGTTGTTCCACTGGATAAGAGCGTCTGCTAAATGACTTAAATGTAAATGTAATTCATCATTCATGTACTTTTACTCCCACATTTGTTTTAATTAGCTGGTTTTTCACACATTTATTAACACCTTTTATAGTCTGTAATAATGATACATAAGATAATTCATAAGATGTTTAATGAATAAACGTATAAACTATTTACTAATCGTTAGTAAAGTTGTATTGCAGTCCCTAATCTAAAGTGAAGACTTTTCATACTTTATAGTACTTTATAAATGTTTTGAACAGTGACCAGTGTAATTTCTCACAAAAAGATGGACATGCTATTGGTAGACATTCCAGCAGTACTTGATGCTCCTTAATCTCAAAATGACCTAGAACAAATCAATGGTTAAACAATAAGCACACAACACAGAGGATGTTAAAGGAAATATGTTGAACATTTTATTCCAAAACAGTCACACTGTTGTAATAGTGTGCTGAAGGAAGTAATGTGTTTGTCTGAAAATGATAACATTCTTGTTTGTTGTCCCTGACTACCTAAACCAAAGTGTGGATTGCAGTCACTCATTATTGAAGTTCATACACCGTTTACAGGGTAAGGGAACCAATATCTAAATACATAATTTAACTGAACATTACGTTTAGAGTGTTACAAACTTTAATACACTGCAAGTGAAGATGTCCAAATACTTATGACTTCTTCAAATGGGGGGACTAGATACATAATTTGTTTTTGTTCCTAAACGGTAAAACATATGTATGAAAATACCCTCAAATTAAAGGTGTTGTTCTATAATGTCGCCTCAGGAAACATTAGATTTCATATCCGAAAGGCTGGAGTGAAGAGGCCAGTTGAAAAACAGTTTTACTGCAGAGTTTTAAACCCACTGGGCCAACACTGGTTGAATCAACGCTGTTGTTTTTTAACCAACAGAGAGTTGACATTGAATTCATGTCTGTGATTCAGCCGACGGAAACTTTCAACCAGTTCTCCACATTAAGCAGCGAGTCGGAGTCAGAGGCAGAGCCTTCTCTGGTCTCTACTCCTCCCGTTACAGGGACTGAGACGCCGAAGCCTCCCACCATTAGCTCTGACAAATTGAAAACCTTAATCATTGGCGACTCCATTACCCGTAGTATTAGACTTAAAACGAATCATCCAGCAATCATACACTGTTTACCGGGGGGCAGGGCTACCGACGTTAAGGCTAATCTAAAGATGGTGCTGGCTAAAGCTAAAACTGGCGAGTGTAGAGAGTATAGGGATATTGTCATCCACGTCGGCACCAACGATGTTAGTATGAAACAGTCAGAGGTCACCAAGCACAACATAGCTTCAGCGTGTAAATCAGCTAGAAAGATGTGTCGGCATCGAGTAATTGTCTCTAGCCCCCACCCAGTTAGTGGGAGTGATGAGCTCTACAGCAGAGTCTCACAACTCAAAAGCTGGTTGAAAACGGTTTTCTGCCCCTCCCAAAAAATTGAATTTGTAGATAATTGGCCCTCTTTCTGGGACTCACCCACAAACAGGACCAAGCCTGGCCTGTTGAGGAGTGACGGACTCCATCCTAGCTGGAGGGGTGCTCTCATCTTATCTACGAACATAGACAGGGCTCTAACTCCCCTCGCTCCACAATGAGATAGGGTGCAGGCCAGGCAGCAGGCTGTTAGCCAGCCTGCCAGCTTAGTGGAGTCTGCCACTAGCACAGTCAGTGTAGTCAGCTCAGCTATCCCCACTGAGACAATGTCTGTGCCTCGACCTAGGTTGGGCAGAACTAAACATGGCGGGGCAATCTCACTGGAATAAAGACCTCCTCCATTCCTGACATTATTGAAAGAGATTGTGATACCTCACATCTCAAAATAGGGCGACTTAATGTTAGATCCCTCACTTCCAAGGCAGTTATAGTCAATTAACTTATCACTGATCATAATCTTGATGTGATGACCTGACTGAAACATTGCTTAAGCCTGATGAATTTACTGTGTTAAATGAGGCCTCACCTCCTGGTTACACTAGTGACCATATCCCCCGCGCATCCCGCAAGAACGGAGGTGTTGCTAACATTTATGATAGCAAATTTCTAATTACAAAATAAAAAACAACGTTTTCGTCTTTTGAGCTTCGTCATGAGCTCTATGCAGCCTACCCAGTCACTTTTTATAGCTACTGTTTACATATATAGCGTTCCTCGCTGAGTTCCCTGAATTCCTATCGGACCTTGTAGTCATGGCAGATAATATTCAAATTTTTGGTGACTTTATTGTTCACATGGAAAAATCCACAGACCCACTCCAAAAGGCTTTCGGTGTCATCATCGACTCAGTGGGTTTTGTCCAACATGTCTCCTGACCTACTCACTGCCACAGTCATACTCTGGACCTAGTTTTGTCCCGTGGAATAAATGTTGTGGATCTTTATTTGGACTGAAAAGCAGTGCCGAGCACCTATGAATGGCAGGTCTTACCCTTCGTAACGATGTGTAGTCCCTGCTGTGCCATCTATGCCCTCCAGAAACATTCCCAGGACCACCATGATGGCAACACGGATGTTCAGGAGTCAGTCGAGCACACCTTCTATGTTGACAATGCTCTCCAAACTCTACCCATGGGGACCAAAGCAAAGTCGTTGGTGGACAGGCTGCAAAGCTGCCTCTTGGCCGGGGGTTGAATGGGCGAGTAACATTTCCTCTGTGGAACACCTTCCTCCAGAAGGGAGGTCAAAGAGCAGTGAGCTATGGCTCTCCCAAACCACCATCCACAAGAACCAACTCTGGGCCTGAGCAGTTAGCCAGACACCCTCGGCTACAAACATCGAACTGTCCATAGAGAAGAGGAACCAACCTTGAGGGTCATTTACAGAGTTTACAAGCCAACTCCACCTTATCCTCCAGTGACAGGGGGGTTAGATCATCATAGTGTTATGACAGATGGCAAAACCTACCTCCTTCCTTCAACTGCCCTTGGTGCTCCATGGGTCAGCAGTACCACTCCCTTTCATCATCCTCCTGCCTGACCAGATTCAGTCACTCCCAACTTGGGGATAAGCGACAGCTCTCCGCCCCAAACTATCTATGCTGACAGTGATGTCAGTAGCCTCTTCTCTTTTTTCTATTTTTCAACTGGCCTCTTTAATCCAGCATTTTGTATATGAAATCTAATGTTTCATGAGGCGACATTATAGATCGTCACCTTTTACTTGAGGGTATTTTCATACATATGTTTTACCGTTTAGGAACAAATACTAATTTTGTATCTAGTCACCCCATTTGAAGAAGTCATAAGTATTTGGACACCTTCACTTGTAGTGTATTAAAGGTTGTAACACTCTAAACGTAAAGTTCAGTTAAATTATGTATTTAGATATTGGTTCCATTACCCTGTAAACAGTCTATGAACTGCTCTAATGAGTGACTGCAATCCACACTTTGGTTTAGGTAGTCAGGGCCAAAAAACAAGAATGTTATCATTTTCAGACAAACACGTTACTTCCTTCAACACACTACTACAACAGAGTGACTGTTTTGGAATAAAATACTCAATATATTTCCTTTAACGTCCTCTGTGTTGTGTGCTTATTGTTTAACCATTGATATGTTCTAGGTCATTGTGAGAACTTAAGGAGCATCAGGTACTGCTGGAATGTCTACCAATAGCATGTCCATCTTATTGTGATAAATTACACTGGTCACTGTTCAAAACATTTATAAAGTACTATAAAGTATGAAAAGTCTTCACTTTAGATTAGGGACTGCAAAACAACTTTACTAACGATTAGTAAATAGTTTATACGTTTATTCATTAAACATCTTATGAATTATCTTATGTATCATTATTACAGACTATAAAAGGTGTTAATAAATGTGTGAAAAACCAGCTAATTAAAACAAATGTGGGAGTAAAAGTACATGAATGATGAATTACATTTACATTTAAGTCATTTAGCAGACGCTCTTATCCAGGGGAACAACCACTTTACAATAGTGCATCTAAATCTTTTAAGGGGGGGGGGGTTTAGAAGGATTACTTTATCCTATCCTAGGTATTCCTTAAAGAGGTGGGGTTTCAGGTGTCTCCGGAAGGTGGTGATTGACTCCGCTGACCTGGCGTCGTGAGGGAGTTTGTTCCACCATTGGGGTGCCAGAGCAGCGAACAGTTTTGACTGGGCTGAGCGGGAACTGTACTTCCTCAGAGGTAAGGAGGCGAGCAGGCCAGAGGTGGATGAACGCACTGCCCTTGTTTGGGTGTAGGGCCTGATCAGAGCCTGAAGGTACGGAGGTGCCGTTCCCCTCACAGCTCCGTAGGCAAGCACCATGGTCTTGTAGCGGATGCGAGCTTCAACTGGAAGCCAGTGGAGAGAGCGGAGGAGCGGGGTGACGTGAGAGAACTTGGGAAGGTTGAACATGTAGGAGTAAGAGACACATGGATAACATATAAAGGTATAGGACAGCTGAACATTAAAAAACAGACCACATGAAGAGAAGAGACACATAGTCTGCTGATTCCACTAAAGGCACACATACCAGAGAAATATGCACTTAGGGCACCTGGACACACTAGACATATAGTCTGCTGATTCCACTAAAGACACACATACCAGAGAAATATGCACTTAGGGCACCTGGACACAGTAGACATATAGTCTGCTGATTTCATTAAGAGACACACATACCAGAGAAATATGCGCCTAAGGCAACTGGACACACTAATGATAGAAGAGACACATAGTCTGCCGATTCCAATAAGGGCACACATACCAGAGAACATGCTGAGGCACTGAGTTAAATACAGGGCTATGTCATAGGCCTATAGGATAGATGGACATATATTATTTTTAAGACAAGCACGGGTCTGGCCACTATTATAATCTAACTGAAAGCAGATATGGGCGTTAGTAGGCGTGAACAAGCAGGAAGCCTGAACTAAAAAGATAATGATGGCAGGAAGAATTAGGGGAAGTATGCTTATTTGCATATGGGGTGGACCCATATGCTATTTGTGTATAAATGCTGGAGCCGGGGCTGGGAAGCGGGGTGTGTGTTCCGCGGGCCATTCCGGCTTTGATATACTTTGTATTAAAAGCCTAATTGATTTCACAAGTTCTTGTCAGCATTATATTTGAACCGATTGTCTACGACATAATTTGGCGAGCTTAGCCAGGAGGGACAGGGACTGCGGAATGGCGTTCAGGGCTGGTGATAGTTTCTTTGGACAATCTTGCAAACAATATGGCCACAACTATAAAAAGGTAAGCCTGTTCTTACATAGTTGAAATGTTTGTATGGATTGCTTCAGAGATCCTGTCTCAGCGAGAGGGGCGCCATGTAAGTCTCTCTTTCAAATTTCCTAAAAAGAAACCAGTAAATACTAAAGAACTTTTGAATTCAATGAATTTGCATGTATGTGTAATTTGGGGAATTGTATTAAATATAAATGTATGCGCATGTATAGAGACTGAGTGAATAGGCGCTGTGAACTTTGCTTGTGTTGGGTGTTTAACCTCTAACGCCTCACAAACCCGGATCCGGGATCCCCCCCATCAAAAAAGCTGACTAGCATAGCCTAGCCTAAAGCCACAGGGATATCATATAATAAAATGTTCATGAAATCACAAGTCCAAGACACCAAATGAAAGATACAGATCTTGTGAATAAAGCCATCATTTCTGATTTTTTAAATGTTTTACAGGGAAGACAAAATATGTAAATCTATTAGCTAACCACGTTAGCAAAAGACACCACTCCCAAACTCCACCATTTTCTTACTGCATCAGTAGCTATCACAAATTCGACCAAATAAAGATATAAATAGCCACTAACCAAGAAACAACCTCATCAGATGACAGTCTGATAACATATTTATTGTATAGCATAGGTTTTGTTAGAAAAATGTGCATATTTCAGGTATAAATCATAGTTTACAATTGCAGCCCCCATCACAACTCTCACTAAAATGACTAGAATAACTACAGAGACCATCGTGTATTAGCTAATTACTCATCATAAAACATTTCTTAAAAATACACAGCGTGCAGCAGATGAAAGACACAGATCTTGTGAATCAAGACAATATTTCAGATTTTCTAAGTGTTTTACAGCGAAAACACAATATATCGTTATATTAGCTTACCACAATAGCAAACCAGACAACAGCATTGATTCCAGCCAAACATAGCGATAACGTATTCACCACCAAAATAAAATAATTTTCCACTAACCTTCTCAGAATTCTTCAGATGACAGTCCTGTAACATCATATTACACAATCCATATAGGTTTTGTTCGAAAATGTGCATATTTAGCAGCACAAATCGTTGTTATACAATGTGATTAGAAGCAACAGGTCATGCATTCTGGCCGGCGCCATCTTGGAAAGGCACCTAGTCTAATCAATAAATAATCGTAAACTTGACTAAAAAATACAGGTTGGACATCAAATGAAAGATGCATTAGTTATTAATGCAACCGCTGAGTTAGATTTTTAAAATTAACGTTACTAGACATACAGTGTGCGTTACAGCCAGACTAGTGCCGCAATAATGGCGGACAAATCCGTTTACATTTTTCCACATAAATACGGAATAACATCATAAATAGCTCTTACTTTTGGACGAGCTTCCATCAGAATCTTGGCCAAGTGGTCCTTTGTCCAAAAGAATTGTTGCTTGGTTGTAAAACGTCGTGTTCAACTTCGGAAGTAGCAGCTAACAGTAGCTATGCGGCCACAGCATGCCCAAATCCTCAAACTCAATACTAAGGAAATTCCGAAAATAGCAATATACTCGCATAAACTGATATAACTCGGTTTAAAATAACTTCGTTATGATGTTTCTAACACCTATATCGAATTAAATTACAGACGGATATATCTAAGGTCGATAACTGAGCGTTTCAAAATGCCATCCTGAGGTCTTGCTTTGCGTAATGGCGAGCGTTGAAAAGAGAGGTCCCCTCGTTCCTTGGCCTTTTATAAACTCTGAGAACTACGTAGAAAGTCCATTCCACTTCTCATTGGTTACTGACATCCAGGGGAAGGCGGGTGCAGTTCATGTCGACCCATAGGATACATACAGAGCTTTAAACTGATCTGAGAGCAGAGCCTAGTTTTCAGACCTTCGCAGTTCCTGTCATGGATTTCGCTGCAGAAAGAGTTCTGTTTCACCCACAGACAAAATTCAAACGGTTTTAGAAACTAGAGAGTGTTTTCTATCCAATAGTAAGAATAATATGCATATTGTACGAGCAAGAATTGAGTACGAGGCCGTTTAAATTGGGTACGATTTTGTGCTATGTCGAAATGGCACCCCCCTAGTGGCAAGAAGTTAACGGAGCGGGCAGGTGCTCGTTCTGATCGGATCGTTCGAATGTGTAGCTTGAATAATGCGGTTGTTTGCGCTATCTGGCTGAAATGGCTGGCTATAATGTGGGACAGCCCATACGGTCAAAACAGATAATGTAGGTAGAAAATCCTGTGATACCTCTTCAATAAAATTAGTAGAAGGAATGCTTGGACAGGTTACTTATGAATAACGTCTCTAAAAATAATAGAGAACTGCATAAATAAGTAGTTAGGAAGCCACGATACCGCCCTTTAAAAAAGGAACATTTTTAAAGGGGTCTGCTTGGGTGGGATATTCACGGCAGAAGGGTCTGTGGGTGAATATTTAGTAAATAAATATTTCATGGCTACCGCCCCAAACAGGAGGACTGAACGGATGAATATTTAGAAGGCAGGAAGAACGTTGGCCCGATTGTGCGGCGTTCAACTGCAAGCGAAATCCTACGAATAAGAAACGCTCTGTCTAGCTAAACGGGGGTTTGTAATTCAGTAGGTCACGCCACGATATTGCTCTAATATAAAATAGAGATCAGTACGGGGTGGGTGAATATGATATGAAGACAGGCTGATCCGATTAGACAGTAGTCTCGTCATATTGTAGAAATCTTAGCAGTCTAGGCTTATGTGGAGGAAGTGAATTAAGTCAATAAAGAAAGACTGTAAGTTGTTTTGAGGTAAAAACAAAGGGATTGAATGAACGGATGAAAAATAAAAGGATTAATGAGAATGTTGTAAGAAATGAGTAGATCTGTGTAAAAATAGAACATTAAAAAGAAAGAAAGGACAGGTTGTGTGTGTGTAGGCAGAACGTCCAGAAGAGGGAGCGCGCAGCCCTCCTGTGAATAGAGTATAGAATTAAAGAAGGGTGCCGTTAACTGCTATTAGGCAGAGGGAACGAAGTTAAGAAACATCGAAGTAAAATAAGTTATAAGCAAGGATAAAAACAATGATGTGATAAAGTGGTAAGAGACCGCGGTAAGAATAACAAAAAGGTGTCAAAACAAATAATAAATAAAAATACTTAAAAAGGCGTTAACCGAATAGTATAATACGGATAGAGCAGTGGGTAACAAAAGAGAAAACAGAATCGCCAATAAACTGAAATTGTACTATAACGTTAAAACGAATCTAGGTTAGCTAAGATAAAGAGTGATAAATAGGTAAAATCCAGGACACATTAAGAATTCATAAACAGTGTAAACGGAGTAAGGGGAAAAAACAGGCGCTAGTTACTCTGTGGTCACAGAAACTACGGTCTAAAAATAGTCTGAAGGGCAGAGAGGGGTGTAAAAAATACTGAGGCTTGCCTCACTAGTAAATTGACCATAGGATCAAACAATAAGAATATAGAGTAGAGGTAAGAAAGTATAGACAATATAAATAAATAAAGGTAAAAGTAAGACGTTAGATAGAGATCCTAAAAATTGATTAGAACTGTAATAACAGAACAAACCAAACTAATAAAATGAATAAATAATGATATCTGTAAAGGGAAAAACACAGTGATATTTGAAGTACTGTACTAGAATAAGACATTAAGTCATCTGTAGTATTCAGAAATAATGTCTGTACTATATAGAGTAGGCTTTGATAAGAGAAATTAAGTGATGTGACAAATGAATTATTAATTGGAAAAGGGATTAGCTCTACCTCGGAAAAATAGTAAATAAAAGGTGTATAATACATGGGAGTATTTAGGAAAAATAAATAAATAAATAGTGGCATGAAAACAAAAGGACTGTTTCTCCATAGCATA
Source organism: Salvelinus namaycush (assembly GCF_016432855.1). NCBI lineage: Eukaryota > Metazoa > Chordata > Actinopteri > Salmoniformes > Salmonidae > Salvelinus > Salvelinus namaycush. The sequence goes on along the minus strand of NC_052325.1, from coordinate 6,551,006 downwards.
GAGAGATGAGGGATTTAAAAAAAAGCCATGGAGTCACTGAAAGAAGCGCATATTAGTTCTACCGAATTCGGATTGAATATGAAAAAACTGGATAATGGGGGACGCCATTACCTGGTAACATTCTATCATCAGAAAATACATTACTATAAAAGACAAATGTGGTTCCACTCTTCCTCGCAGACGTGCGGGTGATTAGCAGAACTATTGACAATATCTAAGAACAAATAAGAAAATAGCTCCCTGTTTTGGATATGGGTATAGCGGGTATGGGGAAAATTAGTGTAAGGTGACACTAGAACTAGAATGCCGCTATACAAGAGTTTGTATCTTTGTCAAAATAACAAACAAATAATTGGTTTGAGGTTAGTAGGTATGGAATTTTCACTTGGCGGTGTATAGTCTCTAATTGATCAATGAGTGGTTCATAGAGATTACAGTTTATATGTGATGAAAAAAGTATTAGATCGTGTTTTTACCTAACTTCTAGTAGAGTACCGATGGAATTTTAATTGTTAGATATTCTATACCGCCATTCTTTGGAACGGTTAAGACGCCTTTAGAATAAAATCTATGGATAAGTAAAACTATTGGTTTGCTGACTAAAAGGTAACATTGTGAATATTAACGTTATGTACACTTTCTTTTCCAGAAAGAATAAGAAAAAAAAGGGTTTTAATCTTCTCTGGTCAAAATGTCATTGGAGACTGCATTACTGTGGAAAGCAGTTAGTTAAAGTCAGCCGCTTTAAAAATAAAAATATCTGGATAAGGCTAAAAATGGAGTTCTGGATAAGTGAGTCCAGTCCCTTTGTGTTATTGGCCTATGGTTCACTAGTAAGTACACCAAGTACTGGGAATGAATATGCATTAGTAGATTTATTGGAAGGGTTTTTTCCAATTCAGTTTCAAATTGGGTATGCAGAAGGATGGAAATGTTTTTTGAAAAATGTATTTAAGTTGTTTCTAAAGAAAGGGGAGTGGAAACATTTTAATGGTGTCAAAATGCCCTGAATCCTAAGAATTTCTTGTGAAAGACTGATCACCTTCACTAGAAATTGTTGGAACAGGTGGGATTTAATTATAAAATAATTAAGAAACACCAGACTCTATTCAAAGTGTATAATTACTTTGAAAAAATATCAGTTCCCTGGGGTTATGGTCTTTGGGTAAATACACAAATGTGCTTTGTTCATTCTGCATATAAAAAGTGATGAAAGTTACTCCAAAGGTTTTATTGGAGTGTGGGTCTCTGTGAGGGTTATGTTGATAAATACATCATCTGTAATTCATCTGAGAAATCACCAGTAGAATAAGGAAGTTATCATGGAAGGTGACGTCAGAATGCTTTAAGGCATGGGAGAGAATATCACCACAAGTGGGTGTGGAGCTCAAACCCACCCTAACCGACTGAATAGTGAGGGACAACTGTCTGATGACCTGTGAACTGTATCTAAAAATAGACATGCTAAAATTATATTTGTTGGGAGAATAATGACTTAAAGGAATTGGGGTACTGACCTTTTATTACCAGGCCACTCATGAGAGAAAAACTGAGACAAAAGGGCTATTGGGAAAATAGATAATACTGGTAATAAAAGTGTTTAGTATAAATGTTAATTATTAAAGGGATGATGTGTATTGAATAGATAAGGTCAAATTGGAGTTAAAGTAAACACTAAGGACTGTTATCCTGAATATTGGGTTGGAAAATGTATTTAAAAAAGAACTGTTTAGTTATTTAGATATAGAACTGTTTAAATTTAATATGCCTAGGGAAGCTCTGGAAACGAATCCTGAGACAGGGTGGTTGACAAAACTTACAGAATATTAGATTAAAGGTTTTTTGTTTCATTTGTTTTATAATGTCATTGGAATTGTAATGATAAAATGTAATAATATAATTGAATAAAAAGGTAGTCTGTTGTGCGATGATACCCAAGGATGAAGAAGAAAGAGACCAACAATAACATTGGCATAGAATGAAACAGATGGACGTTTTCCCCGGGTTTAATTACATTACAAATAGTGGTAATATTGCAAATGTGCAATTATTATAATGTTTTTTTATTTTTTTTCTCGTTTGGTCAATTTATTTTTGTTTTGAGGAACATAAGGTTGTGTATATGTTCCTGAGGAGGGACTGATACTGATATAAATGATATATAAATTGATTTAAGAATGTTTTAAGTATGTATCAAACAAAGGCTGTGATGGGTTAGAAAAACTGTGACTACATTGGGGATATGAGGGGGCTCATAAATGAAGGTAATGGTAGTGAAGGGGTGTTATTTCTAGAAATTATGTATAAAAATAGAGATAATTCACAGAAAAGGAAAGACAGCTGGCTGTGTAAAATATAGGGACAATTTTAAAGTAAATAGAACAATTCACATATGGTAAAATGGTAAAATGGTAAAAATAAAATAATGGTAAAAATGGTAAAATGGTAAAAATAATAAGTGGTGGCATTTTGAACACTAGAGCAAAAGTTTAAGAAACTTATGACTTAGTTTTGTTAGGATTGGATATTAATCCAACTGGAAGACACTTGACTGATTACATGTTATTTTACAGCAGTTGCTGTAGGGACCATCATTTGACTATCATTATGAATATTTCTGTGGCAGGAGGCCAGGTATTGAGGCAGAATGTTTACATAGGGTTGTTATTAAAAATTAAGATTTAGTGATCTTGCTATAAGAAGAAAGTCTGTTGTCAGGAAATAACCCATGTGTTAGTGTGTATGTCCTCAGGAAAAAACAGCCAGAAATGGAAGGGCTTGGGCTGCATTCTGGAGACTGAGTGTACATCAAGATACACCAGGCTGGTGGTATACTTCGTACAACACTGCAGTGGTAAAGATCTTCATGTCTCTCTTTGGTGGGTGCATAAGTCTCACGAGAAGTGAGGTCCAGCTGAATAATGGGTGAGCTTGAAAACACCATGACAGAGGACGTGGAATCAGAGAGAGAGAGAGAGAGACTAGATTCCACTATAGACATACTGGGTTGAGTTTGGGGGCTACTTGTTTCATTTTTTAATGCATCATGTGAAAAAGAATAGATGATAGGATATTATACTCTAAACAAATATGTTAAAGGAATTGATGTGAAAGCATATACAGTGTTGAATTACGTCAAGAAGAGATAATGTTGATTAAGGTTATGCACATGATTATCAGTTGAAATGGAGCAGATGGGAAACTAAGTAAAAAATGACATGATTTGGGAACACCTCTCAGAACCTGGGGCCAAAAGGGGAAGACTGGGTGGAAGCATGAGGAAGCTTTTTAGGGCTTTTATTTTTGTGGAGTCCAGCAGAAAAGTATCCTGGAGGCATAGAGTCAGGTGAAGAGAGAGTGGGAATTGTCATGGTCTCAGATTTCAGTTGTCATGAATATATTTATGCATAACACATAACATTGTCAATACTGTTATGCTTTGTCTGTTGTTTTCCAAGTCTTATGTTTAGGAAACCAGAAGGAGAGGGGTTCGCCAGCTTCAGCTGGAATGTCAGTTTGTTGTGTGATGAGTGATGGAAGTAAGAGGATGTATGGTGCAATCATAGAACAGAGGCCATAAGTCTCTAAGTATGAATGCCTCACAGAAAGAAGGCAGAAACCTGAACCAGGACGAGAGGTTCCGCGTCTGATGATCCAAGGGGACCAGAAGGACCTCTCCCAGTGACACCAGGAGATCTAGTCCACGTTCGAGTGTTCCGGAGGAAGTGGGATCAACCGAGGAGAGAAGGACCCTATGAGGTGGCCAAAGCAACAAGAACGGTCGTCCAAGTGAAAGGAAGCCAGACGTGGTACCATCTGAACCACTGCACCTGAGTCCCAACAGAGAGAAGGACACAACCATATAGAGATGAGGACACAGAGGATGCTGATTCACCAGGGAGGAGCCAAGAAAACAGCAAATCAAGTGAAAGCCAAAATGTGACAGGTGCACCGACTAATGCACCCAGAAGAGGAGGAGAGGCCTCACAAGGAACAGAATGAGAACATCTCTTCCCTAAAAATTGAAACCCTTCCAGATGGAAGCTAAGTCCGGCCTGAGGAGGGAGCCTCAGGTGAAGAAAGAGGAGGAAAAGTCCCGCAAGCTGAAGAAAATGGGGATTTCCCCACAATTGACTTTTCGGCTCTTGAATGGTCTCCTTTAGACAATTGAAGTTAGAACAACAAAAGAATAATGACATTGACATAACAGAAGTAACAGTGAATGCTAGTATAGAAACAACAGACTCATGCACAATCAAGACGTATGGTGGAAGCAGGAAGAGAAGAAAGGAATCAGCCGAACAATCCAAAAAGACTGACAAGGTTAGAATCTCTGTTCCACCTCAACTTATAACAGAAGCAGGAGAACTGAAGTCTATCTCAATCATAAGGATCAAACCCTTACCGGAGATGGCACTCTGTGGATGGACACATCACCAAACAAAGGGACAAGTCGTTTGGGATCCGAAAGGATGTGACATGACATTAATCTAAGAAAAAGACGAGAAGGTGCTCATCATGAATCAGATTGAACCAGTTGAAGGTGAAGAATTAATAGTTGAAATAACAAAAACAACAGTGATCGAAGGGAGTAGCACCACGGTCATTAAGATTGATCCTACCCCTGCACCTGAACAGGAAGAACCTGTGACAACAACAAGGGTGGCGGCTGCTGTGACGACCACAGTAGCTACCACTAAGATGACATCGACCTCCCTTACCAAGCAGACCACCGTACCCACAAAGCAACCTGAGACATCAGTCAGGAGAGTTTTTTACTGACATTTGGAACTTTCTGATAAACTCTAATGATCTACCTCAAGATAAGAACATTGAAAAAGCGACAGAATTAGATATATCATAATCAGAACCACTCAAGGACACCACACGAGAAGAAGTAGTGAAGAAGGAGTGATACGAATGGGCTAAGTATATGGCAAACAAACACAGAATGGACAATTGTATTTTGTGTAGAAAATGACCTTTGTCTGATCTTTTAATAGTCTCTGAACCAGCATCATTTAAAAACTGTGTAAGTTGGAAAAATGACCATTGTACCAATAGAAAGTATTCTATTCCCTTGTGTGACATAAAATGTAGGATTGCTCTGGGTAAGCACTAGGGGTAAAACTATGTTGAATGAGACCATGCTGGGAGACAATGATTGTGCTGCCTATAACATTAGAACTGAATTAAATGTACCTCAATTAGACAGAGGTACCGTGGTTAAAGGAAAATATGAATGTTTTTACAGACACCACACCGAAGGAATTGATGTAGGAAACACCACTGTAGAAGTGATACTATTTGGGTGTTAGAGAATGTGGGAGTTCGTAAAAGTAATGATAAAGGGTTGATTATGAATAGAAAAGGGTTGTGTGGTCACATAACTCAGGTTGCGCCATCTCTTACTATGTTGAAAAATCAAGACAGAGGTATTGCTGATTGTTCTTTCCACACATCCAGAAACTAACTGTTGAATGTATTGTCTGATGGATGGATTGGTCTTTGTGCCTTAGTTAGAGCAATTAAATAGGTTACTATTATTAAATCACCCCATGATGACTATGTTAAACCTAGAGTTAAAAGGGCTTATGAGAAGGATCCTGAGGTATATCTTAATGCAATTGGACTGCTTAGAGGTGTACCTCGGGATTTCAAGGCCAGAGATGAGGTTAAATCAGGATTTGAATCTATATTCTTGTGGATAACACCAAATAATAACTTAGAGTGGATTAATTATATATACTATAACCAACAGAGATTCATTAACTATACTGACTTGGCTCTAACGGCGTTGGGGGAACAGGTACAGGCTACCAGTAAAATGACTTGGCAAAATAGACAGGCTCTCAATTGGCTCTTAGCGGAGAAGGGTGGAGTTTGTGTCATGTTTGGGGATGACTGTTGCACCTTTATTCCCAATATTGCTATGGCCAAACTCAAAGGATTACGAGCAGAAGTAAAGGCTAATGCTGGTTTAGACTCTCATGTATGGGATTGGTTGGACCTAGCGTTAGGAAAGTGGGGAGCCATGTTTGCTAGGATGGCCATCATGTTGGGAGGAGGGTTATTGGCTCTGGGTATTGCATTTTGTTGTGTTATACCCCTGGTAAAGTCAATTGTGGTTCAGACAACAGTTAAACAGATGTCTGTAAGGAGAGATGACCCTCCTGTGGTGATTGATCCTGTACCGGGAAGCCCAGGCAATTATACCATTAAGTATGGAAAGCCTTGCAATGCGGTTGGAGGACCTCTTGACTGCCCCTTTTGTAACCCTAACTGTCTCTATGAAGTGATTGGGGGGGGGGGTGGTCATGCGTGTCATGATTTTCGTAAGGATGGTTTCCATGTATATGTTCAATTACCCAGTTCAGATGAATGTTTACTTATACATGTCCACAAAAAGTGTCATTTGCGTCACAATTGCAAGTGGTGTACAAAAATTCATGAGGATGGTCATAACCATCACCCGGAACCTTTTTTCTGTGCCAAGTGTCAAAGAGGAGATTGTCTTATTTGTAAGGATGAGGACTGTGCTCCTAGATAATGGGGTTTTAGCATTTTTATTTGGCCTAATGCTTTGTGTTCTTTGTATGTTTCTTTGAATTTTTAGATATATATCGATGAACATATATATTTTCTTTTAAATAAAGTTAGTTTTGCCTTCTAAAAATAGGATCATTTTACAAAAACATGTTAGGTAACAGAGGGTATTCCGGTTACAAGTGTCTATGGACCATGTCTTTAATCATCTAACAAAGGTTGGTAGGTGTCTGCAAGGGAGGATAATGTTGAAATGTTTGGTCTAGTTAGGTTTTTGTTAATGTTTCTGATTGGATCTTTTACTCCTATTTCACATTAACAAATTGGAGATGTTTGGTCCAGTTGGTTTATATGTTTTACTTTGTTTGTTTATTTTATTGTCCATCATAGGTATTCTCATTTACCATTCCAAAGGCATATTTGCATAATGTATGTGGCTAATTAGCCCCAGAGGAGGGATTTGTAGGAGTAAATGAGACACATGGATAACATATAAAGGTATAGGACAGCTGAACATTAAAAAACAGACCACATGAAGAGAAGAGACACATAGTCTGCTGATTCCACTAAAGGCACACATACCAGAGAAATATGCACTTAGGGCACCTGGACACACTAGACATATAGTCTGCTGATTCCACTAAAGACACACATACCAGAGAAATATGCACTTAGGGCACCTGGACACACTAGACATATAGTCTGCTGATTTCATTAAGAGACACACATACCAGAGAAATATGCTCCTAAGGCAACTGGACACACTAATGATAGAAGAGACACATAGTCTGGCGATTCCAATAAGGGCACACATACCAGAGAACATGCTGAGGCACTGAGTTAAATACAGGGCTATGTCATAGGCCTATAGGATAGATGGACATATATTATTTTTAAGACAAGCACGGGTCTGGCCACTATTATAATCTAACTGAAAGCAGATATGGGCGTTAGTAGGCGTGAACAAGCAGGAAACCTGAACTAAAAAGATAATGATGGCAGGAAGAATTAGGGGAAGTATGCTTATTTGCATATGGGGTGGACCCATATGCTATTTGTGTATAAATGCTGGAGCCGGGGCTGGGAAGCGGGGTGTGTGTTCCGCGGGCCATTCCGGCTTTGATATACTTTGTATTAAAAGCCTAATTGATTTCACAAGTTCTTGTCAGCATTATATTTGAACCGATTGTCTACGACAAACACCAGACGGGCTGCGGCGTTCTGGATGAGTTGTAGGGGTTTAATGGCACAGGCAGGGAGCCCAGCCAACAGCGAGTTGCAGTAATCCAGACGGGAGATGACAAGTGCCTGGATTAGGACCTGCGCCGCTTCCTGTGTGAGGCAGGGTCGTACTCTGCGAATGTTGTAGAGCATGAACCTACAGGAACGGGTCACCGCCTTGATGTTAGTTGAGAACGACAGGGTGTTGTCCAGGATCACGCCAAGGTTCTTAGCACTCTGGGAGGAGGACACAATGGAGTTGTCAACCGTGATGGCGAGATCATGGAACGGGCAGTCCTTCCCCGGGAGGAAGAGCAGCTCCGTCTTGCCGAGGTTCAGCTTGAGGTGGTGATCCGTCATCCACACTGATATGTCTGCCAGACATGCAGAGATGAATAAACTATTTACTAATCCAGTATACATTCTTCATTACAAAGTGTTATTATAAAGTGTTACCAATCTTTAAATTCCTTCTGACTCCACAGCCTCTGAGAGAGAGATGCTATGGTGTGACCCTTGACCTGACAGCAGTGATGTAGTGAGAGTGGTTGTGGTGTCTGCTGTGGTCTCCTGCGCTGTTGTGCTTAATCATTAATGCATATTGTAGTTATTTATACATGTGAGAATCCCTAGCTGACTAAAATGTAACAAATGTGGGATTAATGATTAATGTATTTAATATATAGTGAACAAACTGTAAATGGCTTACAAATGGTTTATTACTTAACATTATAGTATTACCCTTAATTGCATATTCTTGAATTTTAGCCTCAACTACTTACACAATACACCATTGTGATAGACTTGGACGTTATCTGATATCATGGAGTATTGTGCATTTCAACTTTACTGCACTTGATGAAGACGTTGTGTCACAATTGAACCACTAGAGGGAGGTGTTAAACAACATATAGAATGATTCATGACGTCCTCAGAATGTACTTTTAGAATATTTACATACTATTTATCATTGAATAACATGAAACAACAACAGACTTATGCCTTCTTAAGCCTTCTCCAAGTCCTTTAAATCCAATTCATCCAAATCATTCTGTATCAACACCACATGTATCTTTTGACAAGAACACTGAGATAAGTGATGTCAATGTATTGTTACATGAAAGAAGCAATTACAACAATTGCATATATCAAACCTTTGTGAAACTAGGGAATAAAATTATTGGAACTTCAGAGTTAAAATATGTTTAGCTGTCACTTTGAACCATGGATAAAATAATGCATAAATTATTATTATTATTTATTAAGGAATTAACAAGTGGTAGAAAACAGATGAAAAGTGATAAATTATCACTTAAAAAAGACAAAAATAAGAAAATAAATAGAGTTGGATTCCAACAAATGAAATAGGTGAAAACAACAATAGATTGTGTATTTACATTTACATTTTAGTCATTTAGCAGACGCTCTTATCCAGAGCGACTTACAGGAGCAATTAGGGTTAAGTGCCTTGCTCAAGGGCACATCCGTCAGATTTTTTCCCACCTAGTCGGCTCGGGGATTTGAACCAGCGACCTTTCGCTCTTAACCGTTAGGCTATCTGCTGCCCATGGCATGTGGTACAATATACATTATGGATGTAACACCATTTCATCTTCAACCACAACAAGTTCATCTCCAGTAAACAAACTAACAACAAAATAAATATTTTCTGTATAGGTGGGCTGCTTCTCTGTCACAATTACCAGATATTATTATTACTGAAGATATCTAAACCGATATCAGTAGAAAACTGTGAAGGAAAAAAAACAAATTTGCAATAGTAGATCAACTCTATGCCACAGTAGGAACAAGATTTGCCAAAGCCCCTGACATTCGATTTGGAACGATTTCTGTCATCGCGGAGGGGTCGAGGTTAGGGTTGGGGAAGCAGGGGTTGATGGGATATCTGTTGGAGGGCGTCTGGCTGAATATGGGGCTGGGCAGGGCCGGGCAGTGCTGCCGCCGGGCACGGCGCTACACGCTTGTCCGACACTTGGGGAAGATGGGACCTCCTTCAAGCCTTCTCTTTCTTACCAGGTCGTTGTTGTTCATCATGGCATTGGAGCCCCTCAGCCTGGGGCCCTGCTGGGTAAAGTGGTAGCCAAACTTCAACAACGTGGTGTTCTTCTCCAGCATGCTGGCTATCTCCATCTCCACCTTGTTACCTAGCGGCTGGCTCTGGTTGTCGATCTTGAGTTCCTGCAGGGTTGTGTTGGACTGCAGTGAGGCAATGAGAGCCAGGATACCCATCCCCGTGATGAAGTTGGATTCTATGTTTAGACTCTTCAGTGTGGTGTTCACCTTCAGCATCTCTGCCAGGGCAAAGGCTACGGGATCATTACTCCTGGTTCCCACGATGCTGAAGCGTTCCACTACAGTGTTCTCTATCAGGGCGTCTGCATAAGCCTTCAGTGTCTTCACTGGAATGTTCTTGATGTTGTTGAGGTTGACCTCCAGCAGGTCAGGGTCGTTCCTCTCTAGTTCCTCCTCTATTTGCTGCTTTTCTCTCAGACTTATTTGCCTGTACAGTTTTAACACCAGACACACTGACAGCCTCTTTTGAAAATACCTTTCTGGCCTGTGATCTGGCCACCACAAAGGTTTTCACATAAAGCGGTATAATAATAGAGCATCAATCAATCAATCAATCAAGTTTATTTTATATAGCCCTTCGTACATCAGCTAATATCTCGAAGTGCTGTACAGAAACCCAGCCTAAAACCCCAAACAGCAAGCATTGCAGGTGTAGAAGCACGGTGGCTAGGAAAAACTCCCTAGAAAGGCCAAAACCTAGGAAGAAACCTAGAGAGGAACCAGGCTATGAGGGGTGGCCAGTCCTCTTCTGGCTGTGCCGGGTGGAGATTATAACAGAACTATGCCAAGATGTTCAAAATGTTCATAAGTGACAAGCATGGTCAAATAATAATCATGAATAATTTTCAGTTGGCTTTTCATAGCCGATCATTAAGAGTTGAAAACAGCAGGTCTGGGACAGGTGGCGGTTCCATAACCGCAGGCAGAACAGTTGAAACTGGAATAGCAGCAAGGCCAGGTGGACTGGGGACAGCAAGGAGTCAACATGCCCGGTAGTCCTGACGTATGGTCCTAGGGCTCAGGTCCTCCGAGAGAGAGAAAGAAAGAGAGAAGGAGAAAATTAGAGAGAGCCAAGATTTTCAAAATGTTCATAAATGACAAGCATGGTCAAATAATAATCAGGAATAAATGTCAGTTGGCTTTTCATAGCCGATCATTAAGAGTTGAAAACAGCAGGTCTGGGACAGGTAGGGGTTCCGTAACCGCAGGCAGAACAGTTGAAACTGGAACAGCAGCAAGGCCAGGCGGACTGGGGACAGCAAGGAGTCATCATGCCCGGTAGTCCTGACCTATGGTCCTAGGGCTCAGGTCCTCCGAGAGAGAGAAAGAAAGAGAGAAGGAGAGAATTAGAGAGAGCCAAGATTTTCAAAATGTTCATAAATGACAAGCATGGTCAAATAATAATCAGGAATAAAAGTCAGTTGGCTTTTCATAGCCGATCATTAAGAGTTGAAAGCAGCAGGTCTGGGACAGGTAGGGGTTCCATAACCGCAGGCAGGGCAGTTGAAACTGGAACAGCAGCAAGGCCAGGTGGACTGGGGACAGCAAGGAGTCATCATGCCCGGTTTGCCGTGACGTATAGTCCTAGGGCTCAGGTTCTCAGAGAGAGAGAAAGAAAGAGAGAACGAGAGAATTAGAGAGAGCATACTTAAATTCACACAGGACACTGGATAAGACAGGAGAAGTACTCCAGGTATAACCAACTGACCCTAGCCCCCCGACACATAAACTACTGCAGCATAAATACTGGAGGCTGAGACAGGAGCAGTCAGGAGACACTGTGGCCCCATCCGAAGAAACCCCCGGACAGGGCCAAACAGGAAGGATATAACCCCACCCACTTTGCCAAAGCACACTAGAGGGATATCTTCAACCACCAACTTACAATCCTGAGACAAGGCCGAGTATAGCCCACAAAGATCTCCACCACAGCACAAACCAAGGGGGGCGCCAACCCAGACAGGAAGATCACGTCAGTAACTCAACCCACTCAAGTGACGCACCCCTCCTAGGGATGGCATGAAAGAGCACCAGTAAGCCAGTGACTCAGCCCCTGTAATAGGGTTAGAGGCAGAGAATCCCAGTGGAGAGAGGGGAACCGGCCAGGCAGAGACAGCAAGGGCGGTTCGTTGCTCCAGAGCCTTTCCGTTCACCTTCACACTCCTGGGCCAGACTACACTCAATCATATGACCTACTGAAGAGATAAGTCTTCAGTAAAGACTTAAAGGTTGAGACCGAGTCTGCGTCTCTCACATGGGTAGGCAGACCGTTCCATAAAAATGGAGATCTATAGGAGAAAGCCCTGCCTCCCGCTGTTTGCTTAGAAATTCTAGGGACAATTAGGAGGCCTGCGTCTTGTGACCGTAGCGTACGTATAGGTATGTACGGCAGGACCAACTCGGAAAGATAGGTAGGAGCAAGCCCATGTAACGCTTTATAGGTTAACAGTAAAACCTTGAAATCAGCCCTTGCCTTAACAGGAAGCCAGTGTAGGGAAGCTAGCACTGGAGTAATATGATCAAATTTCTTGGTTCTAGTCAGGATTCTAGCAGCCGTATTTAGCACTAACTGAAGTTTATTTTGTGCTTTATCCGGGTAGCCGGAAAGTAGAGCATTGCAGTAGTCTAACCTAGAAGTAACAAATGCATGGATTAATTTTTCTGCATCATTTTTGGACAGAAAATTTCGGATTTTTGCAATGTTACGTAGATGGAAAAAAGCTGTCCTTGAAACAGTCTTGATATGTTCGTCAAAAGAGAGATCAGGGTCAAGAGTAACGCCGAGGTCCTTCACAGTTTTATTTGAGACGACTTTACAACCATCAAGATTAATTGTCAGATTTAACAGAAGATCTCTTTGTTTCTTGGGACCTAGAACAAGCATCTCTGTTTTGTCCGAGTTTAAAAGTAGAAAGTTTTCAGCCATCCACTTCCTTATGTCTGAAACACAGGCTTCTAGCGAGGGCAATTTTGGGGCTTCACCATGTTTCATTGAAATGTACAGCTGTGTGTCATCCGCATAGCAGTGAAAGTTAACATTATGTTTTCGAATAACATCCCCAAGAGGTAAAATATATAGTGAAAACAATAGTGGTCCTAAAACGGAACCTTGAGGAACACCGAAATGTACAGTTGATTTGTCAGAGGACAAACCATTCACAGAGACAAACTGATATCTTTCCGACAGGTAAGATCTAAACCAGGCCAGAACTTGTCCGTGTAGACCAATTTGGGTTTCCAGTCTCTCCAAAAGAATGTGGTGATCGATGGAGTCAAAGGCAGCACTAAGGTCTAGTAGCACGAGGACAGATGCAGAGCCTCGGTCTGACGCCATTAAAAGGTCATTTACCACCTTCACAAGTGCAGTCTCAGTGCTATGATGGGGTCTAAAACCAGACTGAAGCATTTCGTATACATTGTTTGTCTTCAGGAAGGCAGTGATTTGCTGCGCAACAGCTTTTTCTAAAATTTTTGAGAGGAATGGAAGATTCGATATAGGCCGATAGTTTTTTATATTTTCCGGGTCAAGGTTTGGCTTTTTCAAGAGAGGCTTTATTACTGCCACTTTTAGTGAGTTTGGTACACATCCGGTGGATAGAGAGCTGTTTATTATGTTCAACATAGGAGGGCCAAGCACAGGAAGCAGCTCTTTCAGTAGTTTAGTAGGAATAGGATCCAGTATGCAGCTTGAAGGTTTAGAGGCCATGATTATTTTCATCATTGTGTCAAGAGATATAGTACTAAAACACTTAAGTGTCTCTCCCGATCCCAGGCCCTGGCAGAGCTGTGCAGATCCAGGACAGCTAAGCCCTGGAGGAATACGCAGATTCAAAGAGGAGTCCGTAATTTGCTTTCTAATGGTCATGATCTTTTCCTCAAAGAAGTTCATGAATTTATTACTGCTGAAGTGAAAGCCATCCTCTCTTGGGGAATGCTGCTTTTTAGTTAGCTTTGCAACAGTATCAAAAATAAATTTAGGATTGTTCTTATTTTCCTCGATTAAGTTGGAAATGTAGGATGATCGAGCAGCAGTGAGGGCTCTTCGGTACTGCACGGTACTGTCTTTCCAAGCTAGTCGGAAGACTTCCAGTTTGGTGTGGCGCCATTTCCGTTCCAATTTTCTGGAAGCTCGCTTCAAAGCTCGGGTATTTTCTGTATACCAGGGAGCTAGTTTCTTATGACAAATGTTTTTCGTTTTTAGGGGTGCAACTGCATCTAGGGTATAGCGCAAGGTTAAATTGAGTTCCTCAGTTAGGTGGTTAACTGATTTTTGTCCTCTGACGTCCTTGGGTAGGCAGAAGGAGTCTGGAAGGGCATCAAGGAATTTTTGTGTTGTCTGAGAATTTATAGCACGACTTTTGATGCTCCTTGGTTGGGGTCTGAGCAGATTATTTGTTGCGATTGCAAACGTAATAAAATGGTGGTCCGATAGTCCAGGATTATGTGGAAAAACATTAAGATCTACAACATTTATTCCATGGGACAAAACTAGGTCCAGAGTATGACTGTGGCAGTGAGTAGGTCCAGAGACATGTTGGACAAAACCCACTGAGTCGATGATGGCTCCGAAAGACTTTTGGAGTGGGTCTGTGGACTTCTCCATATGAATATTAAAATCACCAAAAATTAGAATATGATCTGCTATGACTACAAGGTCTGATAGGAATTCAGGGAACTCAGAGAGGAACGCTGTATATGGCCCAGGAGGCCTGTAAACAGTAGCTATAAAAAGTGATTGAGTAGGCTGCATAGATTTCATGACTAGAAGCTCAAAAGACGAAAACGTCATTTTTTTTTTTGTAAATTGAAATTTGCTATCGTAAATGTTAGCAACACCTCCGCCTTTGCGGGATGCACGGGGGATATGGTCACTAGTGTAACCAGGAGGTGAGGCCTCATTTAACACAGTAAATTCATCAGGCTTAAGCCATGTTTCAGTCAGGCCAATCACATCAAGATTATGATCAGTGATTAGTTCATTGACTATGACTGCCTTTGAAGTGAGGGATCTAACATTAAGTAACCCTATTTTGAGATGTGAGGTATCACGATCTCTTTCAATAATGGCAGGAATGGAGGAGGTCTTTATCCTAATGAGATTGCTAAGGCGAACACCGCCATGTTTAGTTTTGCTCAACCTAGGTCGAGGCACAGACACAGTCTCAATGGGGATGGCTGAGCTGACTACACTGACTGTGCTATTGGCAGACTCCACTAAGCTGGCAGGTTGGCTAACAGCCTGCTGCCTGGCCTGCACCCTATCTCATTGTGGAGCTAGAGGAGTTAGAGCCCTATCTATGTTAGTAGATAAGATGAGAGCACCCCTCCAGCTAGGATGGAGTCCGTCACTCCTCAGCAGGCCAGGCTTGGTCCTGTTTGTGGGTGAGTCCCAGAAAGAGGGCCAATTATCTACAAATTCTATCTTTTGGGAGGGGCAGAAAACAGTTTTCAACCAGCGATTGAGTTGTGAGACTCTGCTGTAGAGCTCGTCACTCCCCCTAACTGGGAGGGGGCCAGAGACAATTACTCGATGCCGACACATCTTTCTAGCTGATTTACACGCTGAAGCTATGTTGCACTTGGTGACCTCTGACTGTTCCATCCTAACATCATTGGTGCCGACGTGGATAACAATATCTCTATACTCTCTACACTCGCCAGATTTAGCTTTAGCCAGCACCATCTTTAGATTAGCCTTAACGTCGGTAGCCCTGCCCCCTGGTAAACAGTGTATGATCGCTGGGTGATTCGTTTTAAGTCTAATACTGCGGGTAATGGAGTCGCCAATGACTAGGGTTTTCAATTTGTCAGAGCTAATGGTTGGAGCCTTCGACGTCTCAGACCCCGTAGCGGGAGGAGGAGAGACAAGAGAAGACTCAGACTCAGACTCCGACTCGCTACATAATGGGGAAAACCGGTTGAAAGTTTCTGTCGGCTGAATGAGCGACACCAGTTGAGCATTCCAACAGCATTTCCCTCCAGAAGCCATGAGAAAGTTGTCCGGCTGCGGGGACCGTGCGGGGGGGTTTATACTAACGTTAGTATCTGTACTTACTGGTGGCACAGACGCTGTTTCTTCCTTTCCTACACTGAAATTACCCTTGCCTAACGATTGCGTCTGAAGCTGGGCTTGCAGCACAGCTATCCTCGCCATAAGGCGATCGTTCTCCTGTATGTTATGAGTACAGCGACTGCAATTAGAAGACATCATGTTAATGTTACTACTTAGCTTCGGCTGTTGAAGGTGCTGACGAACCATGTCCAGATAAAGCGTCCGGAGTGAAAAAGTTGAATGAGGGAAAAAAGTTGCGATGGAAAAAAAAAAAATATAAACGGTAATTAAAAAGAAGAAAAAAAAAAAAAAAACGTAAAGTTGTCAGCTAGCAAAGTAAAGTTGGCAACAAAACGCACAGCAACAAAACGCACAGCAACACGTCTGCAAATTCAAGAGGAAGTGACGTAACCAGTCAAAGCTGTCTGAGACAACCATTGTAAATAGACGGTCAATTACATTACCCCAGATTGACCCTTCAACAATAAAACATTATTTCAAACACCTACTTTGTACCTGTACATTTACAACGTTTTTTTTATATTGGCAGCACGGTATAAAACAAAGAAGTACCTAAACAAGCAACGTAGGCATGAAACACACAGAAATATTTCCCAAAAGCCAGCATGATTCCATTATTGCTACAGTCATTACCGGTATCACAATCAGTCCCACCAGGAGATCTGACACAGCCAGAGAGAGGATGAGCAGGTTGGTTGGAGTGTGGAGCTGCTTGAAGTGAG
This sequence comes from Salvelinus namaycush, assembly GCF_016432855.1. Classification (NCBI taxonomy): domain Eukaryota; kingdom Metazoa; phylum Chordata; class Actinopteri; order Salmoniformes; family Salmonidae; genus Salvelinus; species Salvelinus namaycush. The sequence goes on along the minus strand of NC_052325.1, from coordinate 6,534,350 downwards.
AGATGGAGATGATCACCAGTACGTTCAAAAATACTGTAACTGCTGAAATCAACTGTTCTCCGCCCTATCCTGTACTCCCTGTTCACCCATGACTGCGTGGCCATGCATTCCTCCAACTCAATCATCAAGTTTGCAGACGACACTACAGTGGTAGGCTTGATTACCAACAACAACGAGACGGCCTACAGGGAGGAGGTGAGGGCCCTCGGAGTGTGGTGTCAGGAAAATAACCTCACACTCAACGTCAACAAAACAAAGGAGATTATCGTGGACTTCAGGAAACAGCATAGGGAGCACCCCCCTATCCACATTGATGGGACAGTAGTGGAGAAGGTGGAAAGTTAAGTTCCTCAGGGTACACATCACGGACAAACTGAAATGGTCCACCCACACAGACAGCGTGCTGGCGCCTCTTCAACCTCAAGAGGCTGAAGAAATTTGGCTTGTCACCAAAAACACTCACAAACTTTTACAGATGCACAATCGAGAGCATCCTGTCGGGCTGTACCACCGCCTGGTACGGCAGCTGCTCCGCCCACGAGCGCAAGGCTCCACAGAGGGTAGTGAGGTCTGCACAATGCTTCACCGGGGGCAAACGACCTGCCCTCCAGGACACCTACACCACCCGATGTCGCAGGAAGGCCAAAAAGATCATCAAGGACAACAACCACCCGAGCCACTGCCTGTTCACCCCGCTATCATCCAGAAGGCGAGGTCAGTACAGGTGCATCAAAGCTGGGACCGAGAGACTGAAAAACAGCTTCTATATCAAGGCCATCAGACTGTTAAACAGCCATCAATAACATAGAGTGGCTGCTGCCAACATACTGACTCAAATCTCTAGCAACTTTAATAATAAAAAATTGGATGTAGTAAATTGATCACTAAATGTATCACTAGTCACTTTAAACAATGCCACTATATAATGTTTACATAACATACATTACTCATCTCATTTGTATATACAGTACTCTATACCATCTACTGCATCTTGCCTATACCGTTCAGCCATCGCTCATCCATATATATATTTGTAAGAATCTTTAAAAGGTGTCAATATTTTTTACCCTTACCTTTTTTGGGAGAAAATAATATTACTGGTTAAACCAAATTTTTCTCTGAGCAATTGCATTAGTATGAAATAACATCATTTCATTTTTATTTGTATTATTTATTTCATATAGTCATTATTTCTCATCTTTATCAATAATGTCAATCATTTCCGACCCCAACGTACCTACTACTGCTAAATGAGGTCCATATTTATGTACATACAATATATATTTATTGGTTTCTTGTTTTGATTATTTGTGTAGAGACATTCACCTGCACTGTTGGAGCTGGTAACACAATCATTTTGCTGCACCTGCCATAACACCTGCAGATCTGTGTACGTGACCAATACACTTTTTATAAATCTAGTTTGTTGTTGTGTCATATTCCAGAGGGTTCTGTTAGCACTACAATACCATATACTGTATTGTCCATTTACATGGAAATTCATTGAGAGACGTCAGTATACAAATACACAACACAACACAACACATTACATGCTGTACGGAAAACTGTAACGTTAGTACACAAGTCACACATTTACATATTCACATATTATTCAAAACATGCAGGGATCTGTCATAATGACACTTATATCACTCTACCAATTAAAGGTGTCAAACACAAACACATCTAATACATTGTGATTTGTATTTTTTTATTGTTTTATTTATTCACACAGCTTGGGTCACCATTGAGAACAGTGTCTCATTTGCAAGGAAGCCTTGTGAACGTGAACATACAATAAATACAAGATTAATCAAAACAAACTACTCTCAAAATCTAGTGCCAGGTAGCCTAGCAGTTTAACAGTTGGGCCAGTAAGAGAAAGGTAGCTGGTTCAAATCCCCATGCCTACTAGGTGAAAAATCTGTCGATGTGCCCTTGAGCAAGGCACTTAACCCTAATTGTTCTTGTAAGTCACTCTCGATAAGAGTGTCTGCTACCTCTGCATGATTCTTAGGGAGCATATTACATCAGCAAAACTCAACCTGTGCTCTGTCACTGGGAACAACTCTTAAATTATGATAGTTCAACATTTTTAAGTTAAGTTTTTTAAGTTTCTGACACCAGAGGGTGCTGTTATCACCTGTATGCAAGGCTCTGGAACGATGAGGTCCAAAACTCTAAGGCATTCGACCAAATAAAGGTGTTGGAGACACACAAATGCTTTACTCCAGGTGTCCAATAAGGCTCTAATACAGCATACACATTCAAAGTGAACCTGCAGTGAACCTGAGTACAGCTCTATTGCCATTTTTGTGAGTACAACTTCCATTAGGCCTCAGCCTCAGTACAACCCTCACCCCTAAACTAGTCTTCCCTGCACAGGTCAAGAATCCCACCTCTGAATCATGACTCTGGCACAGGTGGGATCTGAACCGTGGTATCCTGAGTGGAAAACCAACATCTTCACGAACATTTAAGGTGACACTGATTTAGAAGTACCAGGAAGGGCTACCTCATCACAACAGGATGAGTCTGACTCACCTCTGCTTCACATTTTACATTTAAGTCATTTAGCAGATGGGGGGGGGGGGGGGGGGGGTTGTGGCATTAATCAAGATACTCATGGGACTAAACCTCAGGCAACATTTGGTTTGTTTATGCAGATTGAGGTCTATATTGACTTTGACATTCCAAATATTGTAAATTGAAACCTACGTTCCTACTTCAGGAGTGTGAACCTAATGCGTCTGGTTTGTCTGTCCCCTGGAGGTAGACTGGTTTCAATCTGAAGCGGCAGCTGCCACGGCTGAGTAGAGAAACATCTGTTCTTCAACATGTCTGTCCTGCAGCCAGTGGAGCAGCTCTCTCTGGCGCAGTTGGAAATGAAGATCCAGTGGGAACCAAGGTTCGCCCTCAGCATGTCCCTGTACAAGGTGCCACAAGACCAACCGCAGACTGGTGCTGTCCCAGCAGGTGCAACTGGAACCACACTGTAAAACATTTCCTGTAATTTGTAGAGAAACATACTGGAAGCAATTGGCCAGTAAGTTACTGTAATTTATTTTACAGTACAGCAACTGTAATCCATATTTTGGCAATTCATTTTATGGTACCAAAATATTTACTGTGATCTAATTTACGGTATATTACTGTAATTGCCCATGCAGCTACATATTACCCAGTGTTCTTTGCAAGTTTTCATTTGTACATTTTGGTCATTTAGCGGGCGCTCTTGTCCTTAGTAACGTACAGTCAGTGCATTCAAACAAGGTTGATAAAAAAGAAGGCATATCACAGTCATAGCAAGTAAAACATTTCTGTAACCATTACTCAACATTTTGAAATAGTTAAGGATATTGTGGTCTTCAAAATAATTGTAATGACAACACTATCTTATGATATACAGTGCATTCGGAAAGTATTCAGACCTCTTGACTTTTTCCACATTGTGTTAAGTGCCCCATGGTGGCGGTGGGGTTATGGTATGGGCAGGCATAAGCTACGGACAACGAACACAATTCCATTTTATCGATGGCAATTTGAATGCACAGAGATACGGTGACGAGATCCTGAGGCCCATTGTAGTTCAATTCATCCGCCACCATCACCTCATGTTTCAGCATGATAATTCACGCATGTCCGTCTTCATCTGTACACAATTCCTGGAAGCTGAAAATGTCCTAGTTCTTCAATAGCCTGCGTTCTCCCCAGACATGTCACATATAGAGCATGTTTGGGATGCTCTTGATTGACGTGTACGGGAGCATGTTCCAGTTCCCGCCAATATCCAACAACTTTGCACAGCCATTGAAGAGGAATGGGAAAACATTCAACAGGCCACAATCAACAACCTTTAAATTTACTTAATTATTTTATTTAACTAGAAGAACAAATTATTTTTTACAATGAGGACCTAGGAACAGTGGGTTAATTGCCTTGTTCAGAGGTAGAGCAACAGATTTTTACCTTGTCAGCTCAGGGATTCGATCTAGCAACCTTTCGGTTACTGGCCCAACGCTCCAACCACCAGGTTACCTGCCGCCCCACATGATTGTATTGAAGGGGTGTCCCCATACTTTTGTATTTATAGTGTATCTGTGACCAACAGATGCATATCTGTATTCCCAATCTTGTGAAATCAATAGATTACAGAATAACACATTCATTTCAATTGACTGATTTCCTTATATGACTGTAACTCAGTAAAATCTTGCGTTTATATTTTTGTTCAGTGTAGAATAAGTCAAGTTATTCCTCTGTCACAGATTGTGAATTATACTGACTTCCTCTGGCCACTGTACATACTGAAAGTAACCCCTATCCTCTATTTCTCTCTGCAGGAAAACGTTTAAAGAAATGGTGCTCTTTATTCTTTACTTTGGAAATGAGGTCAAATGTTTAATTTGAGGCGACATTATAGAATGTCACCATTTTATTTGAGGGTATTTTCATATATACAGTGCATTCGGAAAGTATTCAGACCCCTTGACATTTTCCAATTTTCGTTACGTTAAACTTTTTCTAAAACGGATTAAGTGATTTTTTCCCCCCTCATCAATCTACACACAATACCCCACATAGGTTTTTAGAAATGTTTTCAAATGTATTAAAAATGTAAACAGAAATACCTTATGTACATAAGTATTCAGACCCTTTGCTATGAGACTAGAAATGGAGCTAAAGCGCATCCTATTTCCATTGATCATCTTGAGATGTTTCTACAACTTGAATGAATTTGGCTCCTGAATGGCAGAGTGGTCTAAGGCACTGCATCTCAGTGCTAGACGTGTCACCACAGACACCCTGGTTCAAATTCAGCTGTATCACAACTGTCTGCGATTGGTAGTCCCATAGGACGGCGCACAACTGGCCCAGCGTCGTCCGGGTTTGGCCGTGTAGACCGTCTTTTGTAAATATAAACTTGTTTTTAACTGACTTTCCTAGTTAAAATGTTTTTTGTTGTTGAGAAAGGCACACACCTGTCTATATAAGGTCCCACAACTGACAGTGAGGAGTCAACAGGCCAGGTAGTCCTGTGCCAAATCAAATCAAATCAAATTTTATTTGTCACATACACATGGTTAGCAGATGTTAATGCGAGTGTAGCGAAATGCTTGTGCTTCTAGTTCCGACAATGCAGTATAACCAACAAGTAATCTAACCTAACAATTCCACAACTACTACCTTATACACACAAGTGTAAAGGGATAAAGAATATGTACATAAAGATATATGAATGAGTGATGGTACAGAACGGCATAGGCAAGATGCAGTAGATGGTATAGTGTACAGTCTATACATATGAGATGAGTAATGTAGGGTATGTAAACATAAAGTGGCAAAGTTTAAAGTGGCTAGTGATACATGTATTACATAAAGATGGCAAGATGCAGTAGATGATATAGAGTACAGTATATACATATACATATGAGATGAGTAATGTAGGATATGTAAACATTATATTAAGTGGCATTGTTTAAAGTGGCTAGTGATACATTTTTACATAATTTCCATCAATTCCCATTATTAAAGTGTCAGAGCAGTAACCAAGCCATGAAGTCGAAGGAATTGTCTGTAGAGCTCCGAGACAGAATTTTGCCGAAGCACCGATCTGGGGAAGGGCACGAAAAATTTCAAGAACACAGTGGACTCTATCAATCTTAAATGGAAGAAGGTTGGAACCACAAAGACTCTTCCTAGAGCTGGCAGCCCGGCCAAACTGAGCAATCAGGGAGAAGGGCCTGGGTCATGGAGGTGACCAAGAACACGAGCGAGTTCCTCTGTGGAGATGGGAGAACCTTCCAGAAGGACAAACCTCTGCAGCACTCCAACAATCAGGATTTTATTGTATAGTCGCCAGATGGAAGCCACGCCACAGTAAAAGGCACATAACGGTCTTGGAGTTTTTCCAAAAGGCACAAAAAGGACTCTCAGACCATGAGAAACAAGATTCTCAGGTCTGAAGAAACCAAGATTGAACTCTTTGGCCTGAATGCCAAGTGTCACGTCTGGAGGAAACCTGGCACCATCCCTATGGTGAAGCATGGTGGTGGCAGCATCATGCTGTGGGGATGTTTATCAGCAGTAAGGACTGAGAGACTAGTCTGGATTGAGGGAAAGATGAACGGAGCAAAGACAAAAGCATTTTGCTTCAGCCGCAACATCTGCTGAATATTTATATGTGACCAATAAAATGTGATTTTGTAGTGTATTAAAGGTAGTAACCCTTTAAATGTAATGCTCAGTTAAATGATGTATTTAGATATTGGTTCCCTTAACCAGTAAGCAGTCTATGAACTGCTCTTAATCTATGCCGCTCTGACATTGCTCATCCATATATGCATATATTCTTAATTCCAGTCTTTACTTAGATTTGTGTGTATTATGTATTTGTTGTGAAATTGTTAGATATTGCTGCACTGTCGGAACTAGGTGCAGAAACATTTCGCTACACCCGCAATAACATCGGATAAACAAATGTTTTTCACCAACAAAATCTGATTTGATTTCTACTGAGTGACTGCAATCAGTCAGTGCCAAGAAACAAGAATGTTATCATTTTCAGACAAACACGTTACTTCCTTCAGCACACTACTACAACAGTGTGACTGTTTTGGAATAAAATGTTCAATATATTTCCTTTAACATCCTCTGTGTTGTGTGCTTATTGTTTAACCATTGATATGTTCTAGGTCATTTTGAGAACTTAAGGAGCATCAGGTACTGCTGGAATATCTACCAATAGCATGTCCATCTTTTTGTTATAAATTACACTGGTCACTGTTCAAAACATTTATAAAGTATTAAGAAAGTATGAATAGTCCTCACTTTAGATTAGGGACTGCAAAACTACTTTACTAATGATCAGTAAATGGTTTATAAGAACATGTATTAAACATCTGATGAATGATCTTCTGAATCATTATTACATAATATAAACGTTGTTTATAAATGTGTGAAAAACTAGCTTACAAAAAACAATATGGGAGTAATGATAAATAAATGATGAATAAACTATTTACTAATCCATTATAAACTATTTAGTGTGTTACCCAATCTCTATATTCCTTCAGAGTAAACAGTATCTGAGAGAGCTGCTCTGGTGTGACCCCTGACCTGGCAGCAGTGATGTAGTGAGAGTACTAGTAGTGTTCATTACCAGTATGTTGAGGTTGAAGTGTCTACTGTGGTCTCCTGCTCTGTTGTGTTGAATAATTAATGTATATACTGTAGTAGTTATTTATAAATGTGAGAATACCTAGCTGAGTAACATTTCACAAATGTGGCCTTAATATTAAATGGTGAGCAAACAGAAATGCCTTACAAATGGTTTATTACTGAATGTTATTATAAAGTGTTACCCATAATTGCATATTCTTACATTTTACCATCAACTACTTACACAATACAGAAGTTATTTAGACCTGTACGTTATCTGATATCATGCAGTATTGTACATTTCAACTTTACTGCACTTGATGAAGACGTTGTGTCACAATTGAGCCACTAGAGGGAGATGTTAAGCAACATACAGAATGACTCGTGACGTCCTCAAAATGTACTATGAGAACACTTACATACTATTTATCAATAAGTAACACGGAGCAACGACAGACTTAGGTATTTGGAGTACAATGTCCTTTATAAAACAATCTTATGCCTTTATGCCATCTCCAATTTATTCCAATCCAATCCAGACAAATCATTCTGTATCAACACCACATGTATCAATCAGGACAGCACTGAGATAAGTAATGTCGGTGTATTGTTACATTAAATAATTACAACAATTGTAGAACAAAACTATATCGAACCTATGTTTGCCGAACTAGTGAATCATATTATAGGAACTATAAACGTCTTATCTTCAAAGTTAAAATAAGTTTAGCTGTCACTTTGAACCATGGATAAAAGAAAGCATAAATTATTGGATTAATTAAGGAATTAACAAGTGCCAGATAACTGGTGAAATTTGATATTAAATGATCACCTAAAACTGAAGAAAAAAAGTAAATTAATAGAGATGGAATCCAACAAATGAGATAGGTGAAAACAACAATAGCTAGAGTTTTTGCTGCTTTTCTCTCAGACTTATTTGCCTGTACAGTTTTAACACCAGACACACTGGCAGCCTCTTTAGAAAATACCTTTCTGGCCTGTGATCTGGCCACCACAAAGATATTCATATAAAGTGTTATAATAATAGAGCACGGGACAACCATTGTAAATACAATGTAAATTATATTAACCCAGATTGACCCTTCAACAATAAAACATTCATTCAAACACCTACTGGGTATTTGTACATTTACAAAGTTTTTTAAAATAACAGCATCGTATATGATACAACAACACCAGGTAATGGATATAATACAGATACTTCCTGTTATTGTTATTTTAGAGTGGTACAATAAGGGATCACACACAGCAACATAGCGATCAATAGATATCAAGACCAAATTGCCCAGCGATAAATTAGTACATAAAAAAGTAACGTAGAATTGAAACACACAGAAATATTTTCCAAAACCCCAGCATGGTTCCATTGTTGCTACAGTCACTACTGGTATCACAATCAGTCCCACCAGGAGATCTGACACAGCCAGAGAGAGGATGAGCAGGTTGGTTGGAGTGTGGAGCTGCTTGAAGTGAGAGATGGAGATAATCACCAGTACATTCAAAAATACTGTAACTGCTGAAATCAATGAGAAGAAGATGTACAGTGTTATGTAGATAGATGTCGATAGCAAAACCTTTCTGCAAGAAGAATTTCCGTCTTGAAAACAGTATTGAATATCTTCATGTTTCTCCATTCGTAATAAAAGGTAAAAATGCTGAGGTCCTGCTCCTGCTTGGTCCTGTGTGTGACCCTGTCAGGTCCGCCTTCTGACAAACTCTGAGCTCTGCCTCTCTATTTATCCCTGAGTTACTGACAGACACTCCCCTTCCCAGCATCTCTCTACACACACACACACACACACACACACACACACACACACACACACACACACACACACACACACACACACACACACACACACACACACACACACACACACACACACACACACACACACACACACACACAGACATGAGGACAAACACACACACACACACACAAACACAAACGAACAAACGGTTGGATAAACAAATAATTAATGAAAGCATGATGTAATGTAATACGGGATTGGATGTTGCTGTGCCCAGCTAGCCTGTCCTTCAGCCTTACTGATAGTTAGAGATGAGAGAAAAGGTAAATTTTCTCCAATTACATTTACATTACATTTAAGTCATTTAGCAGACGCTCTTATCCAGAGCGACTTACAAATTGGTGCATTCACCTTATGACATCCAGTGGAACAGCCACTTTACAATAGTGCATCTAAATCTTTTAAGGGGGGGGGGGGGTCAGAAGGATTACTTTATCCTATCCTAGGTATTCCTTAAAGAGGTGGGGTTTCAGGTGTCTCCGGAAGGTGGTGATTGACTCCGCTGTCCTGGCGTCGTGAGGGAGTTTGTTCCACCATTGGGGTGCCAGAGCAGCGAACAGTTTTGACTGGGCTGAGCGGGAACTGTACTTCCTCAGTGGTAGGGAGGCGAGCAGGCCAGAGGTGGATGAACGCAGTGCCCTTGTTTGGGTGTAGGGCCTGATCAGAGCCTGAAGGTACTGAGGTGCCGTTCCCCTCACAGCTCCGTAGGCAAGCACCATGGTCTTGTAGCGGATGCGAGCTTCAACTGGAAGCCAGTGGAGAGAGCGGAGGAGCGGGGTGACGTGAGAGAACTTGGGAAGGTTGAACACCAGACGGGCTGCGGCGTTCTGGATGAGTTGTAGGGGTTTAATGGCACAGGCAGGGAGCCCAGCCAACAGCGAGTTGCAGTAATCCAGGCGGGAGATGACAAGTGCCTGGATTAGGACCTGCGCCGCTTCCTGTGTGAGGCAGGGTCGTACTCTGCGGATGTTGTAGAGCATGAACCTACAGGAACGGGCCACCGCCTTGATGTTAGTTGAGAACAATTCAATTCAAATCAAATAAAATGTTATTTGTCACAAGCGCCGATCAGGTGTGGACTTTACAGTGAAATGCGTACTTACAAGCCGTTAACCAACAATGCAGTTTTAAGAAAAAATAAATGTTAAGTGAAAAATAGATAAGTTAAAAATAATAGTAACAAATAATTAGAGCAGCAGTAAAATAACAATAGCAAGGCTAAATACAGGGTGTACCGGTACAGAGTCAATTGGTGTGGGCACCAGTTAGTCGAGGTAATTGAGGTAATACGTACATGTAGGTCGAGTTAATGTGACTATGCATAAGATAATAAACAGAGTAGCAGCACCGTAAAAGAGGAGGGGGGCAATGCAAATAGTCTGGGTAGCCATTTGATTAGCTGTTCATCAGTCATGGCTTGGGGGTAGAAGCTGTTAACCTCTACTTCAGCACCATCCCTGATCCGGGAGCATCCTCATCAGTAAAAAGCTGACTAGCCTAGCATAGCGCCACAAGTAAAGCATATAAGCACATACTAGCATATAAATATCATGAAATCACAAGTCCAATACAGCAAATGAAAGATACACATCTTGTGAATCCAGCCATCACTTCCGTTTTTTTAAATGTTTTACAGCGAAAACACAATATGTATTTCTATTAGCTAACCACAATAGCAAAAGACTCAACCGCATATTTTCACAATTTTTTTACCGCATAGGTAGCTATCACAAAACCGACCAAATAGAGATATAATTAGTCACTAACCAAGAAACAACTTCATCAGATGACAGTCTTATAACATGTTATACAATAAATCTATGTTTTGTTCGAAAATGTGCATATTTGAGGTATAAATCATAGTTTTACATTGCAGCTACAATCACAAATAGCACCGAAGCAGCCAGAATAATTACAGAGAGCAACGTGAAATACCTAAATACTCATCATAAAACATTTATGAAAAATACATGGTGTACAGCAAATGAAAGATAAACATCTTGTGAATCCAGCCAATATTTCCGATTTTTTAAGTGTTTTACAGCGAAAACACAATATAACATTATATTAGCTTACCACAATAGTCAAACACACAACCGCATTTATTCACCGCATAGATAGCATTCGCAAAAACCAGCAAAAGATATAAAATGAATCACTAACCTTGACCAACTTCATCAGATGACAGTCTTATAACATCATGTTACACAATACACTTGTGTTTTGTTGGAAAATGTGCATATTTTGAGCTGCAAACCGTGGTTATACGTTGTGAATGTGTAGCATCGATTCACCAAATTATCCGGAGATATTTTGGACAGTCACCTAATCTGACCAAAGAACTCATCATAAACTTTACTAAAAAATACATGTTGGACAGCAAATGAAAGATACACTAGTTCTTAATGCAATCGCCGTGTTAGATTTTTAAAAATAACTTTACCAAAACAAACAGCTTACGTTATAGCGAGACAGCGCCCGCAAAAAGGAAGGAAAATAGGACTAAACATTTTCCACAGAAATACGAAATAACATCATAAATGTTTCTTACTTTTGCTGAGCTTCCATCAGAATCTTGTACAAGGAGTCCTTTGTCCAGAATAAATCGTTGTTTGGTTTTAGAATGTCCTCTTCTCCTGTCGAATTAGCAACCTTAGCTAGCCAGGTGGCGCGAAGATGTCCATCTTCACCTAACGCAGAGAACGGAAAACTCCAAAACTCCCGATAAACGTTGAATAATCTGATAAAACTATATTGAAAAAACATACTTTACGATGATATTATCACATGTATCAAATAAAATCAAAGCCGGAGATATTAGCCGTCTATACCGAACGCTTTTCAGAAGCCAATGCTGATGTCCTTCCCGTGCCTTGGTAGACAAAGTAAATTGTGGTCATGTCATTCCAAGAGCTCTTGTTCGACCTCAGATCAAGCTAGACACCCCATTCCACCTCCCACTGCCTGTTGACATCTAGTGGAAGGCGTATGAAGTGCATGTATATCCATAGATTTCAAGCAATTGAATAGGAAGGCCCTGGAACAGAGCCTCGATTTCAGATTTTTCACTTCCTGTCAGGAAGTTTGCTGCAAAATGAGTTCTGTTTTACTCACAGATATAATTCAAACGGTTTTAGAAACTTGAGAGTGTTTTCTATCCAATAGTAATAATAATATGCATATTGTACGATCTAGAATAGAGTACGAGGCAGTTTAATTTGGACACGATTTTTTACAAAGTGGAAACAGCGCACCCATATTGACAAGAAGTTTTAAAGCAGTCTTTTGGACCTAGACTTGGCAGTCCGGTACCGCTTGCCGTGCGGTAGCAGAGGGAACAGTCTGTGACTAGGGTGGCTGGAGTCTTTGACAATTTTTAGGGCCTTCCTCTAACACAGCCTGGTATAGAGGTCTTGGATGGCAGGAAGCTTGACCCCGGTGATGTACTGGTCCGTACTCACTACCCTCTGTAGTGCCTTGCGGTCGGAGGCCGAGCAGTTACAAATATCAGGCAGTGATGCAACCAGTCAGGAGGCTCTCGATGGTGCAGCTGTAGAACTTTTTGAGGATCTGAGGACCCATGCTTAATCTTTTCAGTCTCCTGAGGGGGAATAGGCTTTGTCGTGCTCTCTTCATGACTGTCTTAGTGTGCTTGGACCATGATAGTTTGTTTGTGATGTGGACACCAAGGAACTTGAAGCTCTCAACCTGCTCCACTACAGTCACGTCGATGAGAATGGGGACGTGTTCGCTCCTCCTTTTCCTGTAGTCCACAATCATCTCCTTTGTCTTGATCACTGGCACCACACGTCCAGGTCTCTGACCTCCTCCCTATAGGCTGTCTCATCTTTGTCGGTGATCAGGCCTACCACTGTTGTGTCATCGGCAAATTTAATGATAGTGTTGGAGTTTTGCCTGGTCATATGGTCATGCAGTCATGAGTGAACAGGGAGTACAGGAAGGGACTGAGCGCGTACCCCTGAGGGGCCCCCTGTGTTGAGGATCAGCGTTGCGGATGTGTTGTTACCTATCCTTACCACCTGGGGGCAGCCCGTCAGGAAGACCATTCTGAGCATTATTAATTGGAAAATATAGTAGGGGTGATGATTTGGCCACTTAAAGGTTTTTAAACATGGGAAATAGGATAACTGTGCAGACTAGCTGTCTAAGTGCTCAGTTTGGAACATAATCCACAACCTCGGGAAACGAGATGGTACGTCACATGTCAGCTGGCTAGTGTAGGAAAGCTGACAGTAGGGAAGTTGATGAGAGGGCATGACTTCATGGTGTACACGCTTATAGCACATTCAATCAGAATTAATAGTGGGATTCCATAGGCACATTCCATAGACGTTTAGAAATGTCCATCTGAACTGAATTATGAACCATACTTCTTCAAGTTGGAGACTTTGTCTCAGTTACATCATGGGGACAAGTACTTTTTGTCAGACATCAGAACAACCAAAATGTATTCTGATCCAATCACCCTTTGATGTTTTTTATGTGACTAAGAAATGTGATTTCCAGTTCAGTTCTGTTGTATTGATCAGTGATCTCAAAAGCACTTAGAGTAATTAGGGGCAGTTCAAAATGTACTGGGAATATTTTCAAATAAACCTCCCCTTGTTCTGTAAAAAAATGTACACAACCTCCTCCCTCATTGAAATAACTCTAGATAATGCTTAGAAACGTGGTTATCGACATTGCCACTTCAGCATACTTTTGTTGCACAGAAGATATCCCTCTAGATGTGTGGGGGCTGTGCTATGGCAAAGTGGGTGGGGTTATATCCATCCGTTTGATGGGGCCACAGTGTCTCCTGACCCCTCCTGTCTAAGCCTCCAGTATTTATGCTGCAGTAGTTCATGTGTCGGGGGCTAGGGTCAGTCTGTTATATCTGGAGTATTTCTCCTGTCTTATCCGGTGTCCTGTGTGAATTTAAGTATGCTGTCTCTAATTCTCTCCTTCTCTCTTTCTTTCTCTCTCTCGGAGAACCTGAGCCCTAGGACCATACGTCAGGACTACCGGGCATGATGACTCCTTGCTGTCCCCAGTCCACCTGGCCTTGCTGCTGTTCCAGTTTCAACTGTTCTGCCTGCGGTTATGGAACCCCTACCTGTCCCAGACCTGCTGCTTTCAACTCTTAATGATCGGCTATGAAAAGCCAACTGACATTTATTCCTGACTATTATTTGACCATGCTTGTCATTTATGAACATTTTGAAAATCTTGGCTCTCTCTAATTCTCTCCTTCTCTCTTTCTTTCTCTCTCTCGGAGGACCTGAGCCCTAGGACCATACGTCAGGACTACCGGGCATGATGACTCCTTGCTGTCCCCAGTCCACCTGGCCTTGCTGCTATTCCAGTTTCAACTGTTCTGCCTGCGGTTATGGAACCCCTACCTGTCCCAGACCTGCTGCTTTCAACTCTTAATGATCGGCTATGAAAAGCCAACTGACATTTATTCCTGACTATTATTTGACCATGCTTGTCATTTATGAACATTTTGAAAATCTTGGCTCTCTCTAATTCTCTCCTTCTCTCTTTCTTTCTCTCTCTCGGAGGACCTGAGCCCTAGGACCATACGTCAGGACTACCGGGCATGATGACTCCTTGCTGTCCCCAGTCCACCTGGCCTTGCTGCTATTCCAGTTTCAACTGTTCTGCCTGCGGTTATGGAACCCCTACCTGTCCCAGACCTGCTGTTTTCAACTCTTAATGATCAGCTATGAAAAGCCAACTGACATTTATTCCTGATTATTATTTGACCATGCTTGTCACTTATGAACATTTTGAACATCTTGGCCATGTTCTGTTATAATCTCCACCCGGCACAGCCAGAAGAGGACTGGCCACCCCTCATAGCCTGGTTCCTCTCGGTTTCTTCCTAGGTTTTGGCCTTTCTAGGTAGTTTTTCCTAGCCACCGTGCTTCTACACCTGCATTGCTTGCTGTTTGGGGTTTTAGGCTGGGTTTCTGTACAGCACTTTGAGATATCAGCTGATGTAAGAAGGTCTTTATAAATCCTTTTGATTTGATTTGATTTGAGCAGTATCGAAGGCTTAACTTTAACCTGTTGAGGACAGAGGGCGCTGTTTTCACTTTGGGGGAAAATCGTGCCCAATTTAAACGGCCTCGTACTCAATTCTTGCTCATACAATATGCATATTATTATTACTATTGGATAGAAAACACTCTCTAGTTTCTAAAACCGTTTGAATTATATCTGTGAGTAAAACAGAACTCCTTTTGCAGCAAACTTCCTGACAGGAAGTGGAAAATCTGAAATCAATGCACTGTTCTAGGGCCTGCCTATAAAGGTCCTTGATATTTATTAGAATACATGCACTTCATACGTCTTCCACTAGATGTCGACAGGCAGTGAGAGAAGAAATGGAGTGTGTAACTTGATCTGGGGTCGAATAATAGCTCTCGGCATGGCGTGTCACCAGTTTCCTGTTTTCTGAAAAGCGCCTGAAGGGACCTGGATTTGCCTTCTGATAAGCTGTCGTTATGGACGACTAATATCTCCGGCTTTGATTTTATTTGATACATGTGACAATATCATCGTAAAGTATGTTTTTTCAATATAGTTTTATTAGATTATTGAAATTTATTTGGGACGTTAGGCGTGTTGCGTTGTGTGCCTTTGTTCAGGAAGGAGAGCTTAGCGCCACTTTGCTAGCTTTCCGTGCTAATTGACTGGAGAAGAGGACATTCTAAATCCAAACAACGATTGTTCCCGACAAAGGACCCCTTGTACAACATTCTGATGAAAGATCATCAAAAGTAGGACTCATTTTATGATGCTATTTCATATATCTGTCGAACATGTGAAATAGTCGTTTGCGCCCAGAGTTTGGGCACTCTCTCGCTATACCTAAGCTGGATGTCGTAATGAAGTTATTTTTACAATTCTAACACGGCGATTGCATTAACCTCTCTGGGACAGTGGGACGCTTGCGTCCCACTTGGGGAGCACCCCCCACCCACCCCCCACTGATTAGCATCGCTAGCATAGCGTCACAATTAAATAGTAGCATCTAAATATCATTAAATCACAAGTTCAAGACACCAAATGAAAGATACAGATCTTGTGAATAAAGCCACCATTTCAGATTTTTAAAATGTTTTACAGGGAAGACAAAATATGTAAATCTATTAGCTAACCACGTTAGCAAAAGACACAACTTTCCTAACTCCATCAGTTTCTTACTCCATCAGGTGCTATCACCAATTCGGCCAAATAAAGATATTGATAGCCACTAACCAAGAAAAAACCTCATCAGATGACAGTCTGATAACATATTTATTGTATAGGATAGGTTTTGTTAGAAAAATGTGCATATTTCAGGTATAAATCATAGTTTACAATTGCACCCACCATCACAACTCGACTAGAATAAATACACAGAGCAACGTGTATTACCTAATTACTAATCATAAAACATTTCTTAAAAATACACAACTCACAGCAATGGAAAGACACAGATCTTGTGAATTCAGACAATATTTCAGATGTTCTAAGTGTTTTACAGCGAAAACACAATAAATCGTTATATTAGCATACCACATATGCAAACGTTACCCGACCATTGATTCAAGCCAAAGAGAGCGATATCGTTATCATCGCCAAAATATATTAATTTTTTCACTAACCTTCTCAGAATTCTTCCGATGACACTCCTGTAACATCATATTACAACATACATATAGAGTTTGTTCGAAAATGTGCATATTTAGCCACAAACAACCGTGGTTATACAATGACAATACTAGCAAAACTAGCCTGAAAATGTCGGACGCCATCTTTCACAGTGATCTTGTCTCATGGATAACTATTCATAAACTTGACTAAAAAAATATAAGTTGGACAGCTATCGAAAGACAAATTAGTTCTTAATGCAATCGCTGAATTACATTTCTAAAATTATCCTTACTGTGCAATACAGGGTTCGCCAAGCGAAGCTATACCAAACAAAATGGCGGAATATGCGTTAAAAAAATTTCGACAGAACAACGATTTATCATCTTAAATATTTCTTACTATGAGGTGATCTTCCATCAGAATCTTGGGCAATGTATCCTTTCTTGGGTCTAATCTTCTTTTGGTCGAAAGATGTCCTCTGTCCGTCGAAATGCCCACTAACGTTCGACCGGGACCCCGAAACGTGCCCAAAGCTTCAAAGCGCATCACATAGAAATGCCTCAAAATCGCACTAAACGGATATAAATTGCTATAAAACGGTTTAAATTAACTACCTTATGATGTTTTTAACACCTATAACGAGTAAAAACATGACCGGCGCTATATTACTGGCTAAACCAAGGCTTGGAAAAAGGCCAGTCCGACGTCCTTCTTGCGTTGAGCGCAGGGTCCAAAAGAACGCTACTTCCGGTATTTGGTGATTTATAGAGTCCCTGATTGCGCAATCGACTCCATTCAAATTGTCACCACTTACTGACATCTAGAGGAAGGCGTGGGCAGTGTTTGTATCCTCATAGGATTTACAGGGACTTTAAAACTGATCTGGAACCAGAGGCCAAGATTTCTGAAATCTCACACACTGGGAGGAAAAGTGCTGTAGAATGAGTTCTGTTTCACTCAGAGACATAATTCAAACGGCTATAGAAACTAGAGAGTGTTTTCTATCCAATAATAACAATAATATGCATATTGTACGAGCAAGAATTGAGTACTAGGCAGTTTAATCTGTAGAGCAAATTATGCTAATGCGAAACAGCACCCCCTATATCCCCAAGAAGTTAAGAACTAGTGTATCTATCATTTCCTATACAACATGTATTTTCTAGTAACGTTTATGAATAGTTATTTGGTCAGAATAGTTGGAGTGTCATAAAAATATCCGCACATTCTGGGAAAAAGATGCTACGTTAGCACAATGTATAACCACTGATTTCAGCTCTAAATATGCACATTTTCGAACAAAACATAAGTGTATGTATAACCTGATGTTATAGGACTGTCATCTGATGAAGGTTTATGAAGGTTAGTGAAAATTAATATCTTTTGCTGGTTTATTCCCTATCGCTAACGTGCCTATTGCTATCGCTAACGTGCCTTGATGAATGAATGCGGTAGTGTGGTAGGCTATTGTAGTAAGCTAATATAATGCTATATTGTGTTTTCGCTGTAAAACACTTAAAACATCGGAAATATTGGCTGGATTCACAAGATGTTTGTCTTTAATTTGCTGTACACCATCGATTTTTCAGAAATGTTTTATGATGAGTATTTAGGTATTTGACGTTGGTGTCTGTAATTACTCTGGCTGCTTCGGTTCTATTTCTGACGGTAGCTGTGATGGTAGCTGCAATGTAAAACTGATTTATACCTCAAATATGCACATTTTTCGAACAAAACATAGATTTATTGTATAACATGTTATAAGACTGTCATCTGATTAAGTTGTTTCTTGGTTAGTTTGGTTGGTTCTTGGTTAGTTAGGTTGGCTTTGTGCATGCTACCTGTGCTGTGAAAAATGTCTGTCCTTTTTTGTATTTGGTGGTGAGCTAACATAAATATATGTGGTGTTTTCGCTGTAAAACATTTTAAAAATCGGACATGTTGGCTGGATTCACAAGATGTTTATCTTTCATATGCTGTATTGGACTTGTTAATGTGTGAAAGTTAAATATTTCTAAAAAATATATTTTGAATTTCGCGCCCTGCACTTGAAGTGGCTGTTGTCATATTGTGCCCGGCTTCGGGCTTGCAGCCCAAAGAAGTTAATCCATCTATCGTGTCAGATTTTGAAAGTATGCTTTGCAGCGAAAGCAATCCAAGCTTTTGTGAGTGTATCAATCAATGCTACAAAAGCTAGCCCCAAATTAGCATGGTCACGAAAGTCAGAAAAGCAATAAAAATTAATCGATTACCTTTGATAATCTTCGGATGTTTGCACTCACGTGACTCCCATTTACACAATAAATGTTCTTTTTGTTCGATAAATATTAGTTTTATAACCAAAAACCGTCATTTGGTTTGCGCGTTATGTTCAGAAAACCACAGCCTCGTTCCGTTCTTGAAAGGCAGACGAAAATTCCAAAAAGTATCCATAATGTTCGTAGAAACATGTCAAACGTTTTTTATAATCAACCCTCAGGTTGTTTTTAACATACATAATCGATAATATTTCAATCGGACGGTAACCTATTCAATAAAAGAGAGAAAGGAAATGTCGAGCTACCCCTCTCGCGCGCAGGAACTAATCAAAGGACACCTGACTCGTTTTGAAAAATCTCTCTCATTTTTCAAAATAAAAGCCTGAAACTATGTCTAAAGCCTGGTCACAGCCTGAGGCAGCCATTGGAAAATGAATCTGGTTGATACCCTTTAAATGGAAGAGGGGCAGGCAATGAAACAGGGATAAAAAAAAAAAAAAAGCACTTCCGGGTTGGATTTCCTCAGGTTTTCGCCTGCAAAATCAGTTCTGTTATACTCGCAGACAATATTTTGACAGTTTTGGAAACTTTGGAGTGTTTTATATCCTAATCTGTAAATTATATGCATATTCTACGATCTGGGCCTGAGAAATAGTCAGTTTACTTTGGGAAAGTTATTAAAAAAATTAAATAAAAATCTGCCGCCTAGCTGAAAGAAGTTAATTGATGCAAGAAAATAACAGTCAGGCAGTATTGATGACAACACACTATATTAGGCAACATATATTGGTGTAACCGCATTTCATGACCCATGGGATTAATGAATCAATATACATACTTAAGGTCGCCTGTAAAATAATACCTATAATAGTAATAAAAACTGCACTTTGTCATATATTATCTCAAAATGTAGTCTGACCATGGTGAAAACATGGTGGAAGGACCTGGATTAATTGAAATGTAAGAAAACCAACACCACCTGAAAATGGATTCATTTCATACACACATATGCAATTAACATAATTTATTGTAAGGGTGCGTGCTGGTGGCAGGGAAGTCAGGCGCAGGAGATTGAACTGTATGGTATAAACGGTATAAAACAGAGCAGTTTAATAAGTGCTCAAAAACTCAGAAAACCAAAATAATACAATTGAGTACAAAACCCGTCGCACACCAGATCATATCTTGCACATAGCTTACAAACATACAATCACCGACAAGGACAATGAGGGGGAACAGAGGGTTAAATACACAACATGTAATGAATGGGATTGGAACCAGGTGTGATGGAAGACAAGACAAAACCAATGGAAAATGAAAAGAGGATCAGCGATGGCTAGAAGGTCGGCGACTTCGACCGCCGCCCGAACAAGGAGAGGGACCAACTTCGGCGGAAGCCGTGACATTTATACACATTTGACATCAGTCCTCATTCAATTTGAACAATGCTTAACTACATACAGAGTAAAAGCCATTGGAAATAGACCCAAAGTCATTTTTGTAATATTGTTGAGATTAGTAAAAATGCTATGCAAATTGCCATTCTATAACGGCATCGCTGGTATGACCCTCTTGACTTCTCAACTGTCTGGTAGAGTTTGGTTGTTTCCAAAATCAACATCAAGTTGATTTTTTTTTTTACTATTGGAAATTCAACATGTTTCTCAAGAAGAGACAGTTAAAGGTGTAAAGAACCATGATCGTAAGGTTCTAATTGAAACCTTCATGGTGCCATAAAGAACCCTTTCATAAGGTTTTATAAAGGTTCTGGGAACTGGTGACAGGTTGTCACTTATCAAACCAATCAACTATTTTGCATAGATGGAGCTCCAAACAGAGGTTATGTTTCTGAAAAATGTTCATCAACAAGCTAGCTATCATAAGATACAAAACTAAGGGGAAGCGTTAGAAGCCAGCCCTGCCATTGAAATGCAACATGTGAAACTGAAGTTCTTTAGACTTCCAATATTCAAGACAACAAAATAAGATTTGGACGGATGGCCTTGTGAAACTACAGGACACATCATGGCATGTGTCATTTGGCCAGTGCATAAGAAAATAACAGTCAGGCAGTTGATAAGACGGTACATCTTTATGGTGTTTGTTCTAATGGCATTTCATAGGAACATTCCATAGACTTGTACAAATGTCCATCTGAAGTGAATTATGAAACAATGATTCAAGTTGAGGGAGACAGTTACATCATTGGGCCACATAATATTTACCAGACATCACCCTGCAGTATTCTGACCCTATCATATTTTTTGTCTAATTAGATATTGTGGTCTCAGATTCAAGAGGGACCTGTTACCACTAATATGCAAGGCTCTGTAATAATGACACTTATATCACTCTACCAAATAAAGGTGTCAAACACACACACACACACACACACACACACACACACACACACACACACACACACACAAACAAACACACAGTCAGCCAGAAACACACACACAACACACACAGTCATCCACACACACACACACACACACACACACACACACACACACACACACACACACACACACACACACACACACACACACACACACACACACACACACACACACACACACACACACACACACACACACACACACACACACACACACATTCATCTAGTACACTGTCATTTCACCTCTCTAGTCTTCATGATTCTCAAAGAGCATATTGCATCAGCAAAACTCAATCTGTTCTGATGTCTGATGTCACTGGGACTATATTGTCTCTACTGTGTAACTCTTTAATGATGTTAGTTTTACTTTTTAAAGTTTCTGACACCAGAGGGTCCTGTTATCCCCTGTATGCAAGGCTCTGGAACAATGAAGTCCAAAACTCTAAGGAATTCTACCAATTAAAGGTGTTGGAGACACACAAATGCTTTTCTCCAGGGCCCTAATAAGGCCCCAATACAGCATAAGCATTCAAAGTGAACCTAAGTAAAGCTCTATTGTCGTTTGTGTGAGTGTAACAGTGTTCCTTCTGTACCTCTCCTCGCCCCTACCTGGGTTCGAACCAGGAACCCTCTGCACACATCGACAACAGTCACACTCAAAGCATCGTTACTTATTGCTCCACAAAAGCCGAGACCATTGCAGAGCAAGCAACAACTACTTCAAGGTCTCAGAGAGAGTGATGTCACCGATCCAAACGTGATTAGCGTGCATCCCGCTAACTAGCCATTTCACACCGGTTACATGAGCACAACTTCCATTAGCCCTCAGCCTCAGTACAACCCTCACCCCTAAACAGGTCTCATTACGAGACCATGTGTCTGACTCACCTCTGCTACACATTTGACATTTTAGTCATTTAGCACATGGGGGGGTTGTGTTATTGATAAAGATACTCATTAAGAGGTAGGTTTTCAGACTAATCCTCCCCCCTAAACTCACCCAAGTCTCAATCCTACACCCTCTCTGTAGTGTTTTGTCAAATAACAAGACATTTTCACAAGTACAGAACTAAAACATTTTTAGTGTAGTGGTGGTAGTGAGAGTAGTGGTAGTGAGAGTAGTGGTAGTGAGAGTAGTGGTGAGAGTAGTGGTAGTGAGAGTAGTGGTAGTGGTGAGAGTAGTGGTAGTGAGAGTAGTGGTATTGAGAGTAGTGGTAGTGAGAGTAGTGGTAGTGGTAGTGAGAGTAGTGGTGAGAGTAGTGGTAGTGAGAGTAGTGGTAGTGAGAGTAGTGGTAGTGAGAGTAGTGGTAGTGAGAGTAGTGGTGAGAGTAGTGGTAGTGAGAGTAGTGGTAGTGGTGAGAGTAGTGGTAGTGAGAGTAGTGGTATTGAGAGTAGTGGTAGTGAGAGTAGTGGTAGTGGTAGTGAGAGTAGTGGTGAGAGTAGTGGTAGTGAGAGTAGTGGTAGTGAGAGTAGTGGTAGTGAGAGTAGTGGCAGTGAGAGTAGTGGTAGTGAGAGTGGTAGTGAGAGTAGTGGTAGTGAGAGTAGTGGTAGTGAGAGTAGTGTTAGTGAGAGTAGTGGTAGTGAGAGTAGTGGTAGTGAGAGTAGTGGTAGTGAGAGTAGTGGTGAGAGTAGTGGTAGTGAGAGTAGTGGTAGTGAGAGTAGTGGTAGTGAGAGTAGTGGTAGTGGTAGTGAGAGTAGTGGTAGTGAGAGTAGTGGTAGTGAGAGTAGTGGTAGTGGTGAGAGTAGTGGTAGTGGTAGTGAGAGTAGTGGTAGTGGTGAGAGTAGTGGTAGTGATAGTAGTGGTAGTGAGAGTAGTGGTAGTGAGAGTAGTGGTAGTGATAGTAGTAGTAGTGAGAGTAGTGGTAGTGAGAGTAGTGGTAGTGAGAGTAGTGTTAGTGAGAGTAGTGTTAGTGAGAGTAGTGTTAGTGAGAGTAGTGGTAGTGAGAGTAGTGGTAGTGAGAGTAGTGGTAGTGAGAGATGTGGTAGTGAGAGTAGTGGTAGTGGTAGTGAGAGTAGTGGTAGTGAGAGTAGTGGTAGTGAGAGTAGTGGTAGTGGTGAGAGTAGTGGTAGTGGTAGTGAGAGTAGTGGTAGTGAGAGTAGTGGTAATGAGAGTAGTGGTAGTGAGAGTAGTGGTAGTGAGAGTAGTGGTAGTGAGAGTAGTGTTAGTGAGAGTAGTGGTAGTGAGAGTAGTGGTAGTGAGAGTAGTGGTAGTGAGAGTAGTGGTAGTGAGAGTAGTGGTGGTGAGAGTAGTCGTGAGAGTAGTGGTAGTGAGAGTAGTGGTAGTGAGAGTAGTGGTAGTGAGAGTAGTAGTAGTGGTGAGATTAGTGGTAGTAGTGAGAGTAGTGGTAGTGAGAGTAGTAGTAGTGAGAGCAGTAGTAGTGAGAGTAGTGTTAGTGAGAGTAGTGGTAGTGAGAGTAGTGGTAGTGAGAGATGTGGTAGTGAGAGTAGTGGTAGTGGTAGTGAGAGTAGTGGTAGTGAGAGTAGTGGTAGTGAGAGTAGTGGTAGTGGTGAGAGTAGTGGTAGTGGTAGTGAGAGTAGTGGTAGTGAGAGTAGTGGTAGTGAGAGTAGTGGTAGTGAGAGTAGTGGTAGTGAGAGTAGTGGTAGTGAGAGTAGTGGTAGTGAGAGTAGTGGTAGTGAGAGATGTGGTAGTGAGAGTAGTGGTAGTGGTAGTGAGAGTAGTGGTAGTGAGAGTAGTGGTAGTGAGAGTAGTGGTAGTGGTGAGAGTAGTGGTAGTGGTAGTGAGAGTAGTGGTAGTGAGAGTAGTGGTAATGAGAGTAGTGGTAGTGAGAGTAGTGGTAGTGAGAGTAGTGGTAGTGAGAGTAGTGTTAGTGAGAGTAGTGGTAGTGAGAGTAGTGGTAGTGAGAGTAGTGGTAGTGAGAGTAGTGGTAGTGAGAGTAGTGGTAGTGAGAGTAGTCGTGAGAGTAGTGGTAGTGAGAGTAGTGGTAGTGAGAGTAGTGGTAGTGAGAGTAGTAGTAGTGGTGAGATTAGTGGTAGTAGTGAGAGTAGTGGTAGTGAGAGTAGTAGTAGTGAGAGCAGTAGTAGTGAGAGTAGTGTTAGTGAGAGTAGTGGTAGTGAGAATAGTGGTAGTGAGAGTAGTGGTAGTGAGAGTAGTGGTAGTGAGAGTAGTAGTAGTGAGAGCAGTAGTAGTGAGAGTAGTGGTAGTGAGAGTAGTAGTAGTGAGAGTAGTGGTAGTGAGAGTAGTGGTAGTGAGAGTAGTGGTAGTGAGAGCAGTGGTAGTGAGAGTAGTGGTGAGAGTAGTGGTAGTGAGAGTAGTGGTAGTGAGAGTAGTGGTAGTGAGAGTAGTGGTAGTGAGAGTAGTAGTAGTGAGAGTAGTGGTAGTGAGAGTAGTGGTAGTGAGAGTAGTGGTGAGAGTAGTGGTAGTGAGAGTAGTGGTAGTGAGAGTAGTGGTAGTGAGAGATGTGGTAGTGAGAGTAGTGGTAGTGGTAGTGAGAGTAGTGGTAGTGAGAGTAGTGGTAGTGAGAGTAGTGGTAGTGGTGAGAGTAGTGGTAGTGGTAGTGAGAGTAGTGGTAGTGGTGAGAGTAGTGGTAGTGATAGTAGTGGTAGTGAGAGTAGTGGTAGTGAGAGTAGTGGTAGTGATAGTAGTAGTAGTGAGAGTAGTGGTAGTGAGAGTAGTGGTAGTGAGAGTAGTGGTAGTGAGAGTAGTGTTAGTGAGAGTAGTGGTAGTGAGAGTAGTGGTAGTGAGAGTAGTGGTAGTGAGAGATGTGGTAGTGAGAGTAGTGGTAGTGGTAGTGAGAGTAGTGGTAGTGAGAGTAGTGGTAGTGAGAGTAGTGGTAGTGGTGAGAGTAGTGGTAGTGGTAGTGAGAGTAGTGGTAGTGAGAGTAGTGGTAATGAGAGTAGTGGTAGTGAGAGTAGTGGTAGTGAGAGTAGTGGTAGTGAGAGTAGTGTTAGTGAGAGTAGTGGTAGTGAGAGTAGTGGTAGTGAGAGTAGTGGTAGTGAGAGTAGTGGTAGTGAGAGTAGTGGTAGTGAGAGTAGTGGTGGTGAGAGTAGTGGTAGTGAGAGTAGTGGTAGTGAGAGTAGTGGTAGTGAGAGTAGTAGTAGTGGTGAGATTAGTGGTAGTAGTGAGAGTAGTGGTAGTGAGAGTAGTAGTAGTGAGAGCAGTAGTAGTGAGAGTAGTGTTAGTGAGAGTAGTGGTAGTGAAAATAGTGGTAGTGAGAGTAGTGGTAGTGAGAGTAGTGGTAGTGAGAGTAGTAGTAGTGAGAGCAGTAGTAGTGAGAGTAGTGGTAGTGAGAGTAGTAGTAGTGAGAGTAGTGGTAGTGAGAGTAGTGGTAGTGAGAGTAGTGGTAGTGAGAGCAGTGGTAGTGAGAGTAGTGGTGAGAGTAGTGGTAGTGAGAGTAGTGGTAGTGAGAGTAGTGGTAGTGAGAGTAGTGGTAATGAGAGTAGTGGTAGTGAGAGTAGTGGTAGTGAGAGTAGTAGTAGTGAGAGTAGTGGTAGTGAGAGTAGTGGTAGTGAGAGTAGTAGTAGTGAGAGTAGTGGTAGTGAGAGTAGTGGTAGTGAGAGTAGTAGTAGTGGTGAGATTAGTGGTAGTAGTGAGAGTAGTGGTAGTGAGAGTAGTAGAATTGAGAGCAGTAGTAGTGAGAGTAGTGGTAGTGAGAGCAGTGGTAGTGAGAGTAGTGGTGAGAGTAGTGGTAGTGAGAGTAGTGGTAGTGAGAGTAGTGGTAGTGAGAGTAGTGGTAGTGAGAGTAGTAGTAGTGAGAGTAGTGGTAGTGAGAGTAGTGGTAGTGAGAGTAGTGGTGAGAGTAGTGGTAGTGAGAGTAGTGGTAGTGAGAGTAGTGGTAGTGAGAGTAGTAGTAGTGAGAGTAGTGGTGAGAGTAGTGGTAGTGAGAGTAGTGGTAGTGAGAGTAGTGGTAGTGAGAGTAGTGGTAGTGAGAGTAGTAGTAGTGAGAGTAGTGGTAGTGAGAGTAGTGGTAGTGAGAGTAGTGGTAGTGAGAGTAGTAGTAGTGAGAGTAGTGGTATTGAGAGTAGTGGTAGTGATAGTAGTGGTAATGAGAGTAGTGGTAGTGGTGAGAGTAGTGGTAGTGAGAGTAGTGTTAGTGAGAGTAGTGTTAGTGAGAGTAGTGGTAGTGAGAGTAGTGGTAGTGAGAGTAGTGGTGAGAGTAGTGTTAGTGTATGTAGTGATAGTGAGAGTAGTGGTAATGAGAGTAGTGGTAGTGAGAGTAGTGGTAGTGAGAGTAGTGGTGAGAGTAGTGTTAGTGTATGTAGTGACAGTGAGAGTAGTGGTAATGAGAGTAGTGGTGGTGAGAGTAGTGGTAGTGAGAGTAGTGGTGAGAGTAGTGTTAGTGTATGTAGTGATAGTGAGAGTAGTGGTAATGAGAGTAGTGGTAGTGAGAGTTGTGGTAGTGATAGTAGTAGTAGTGAGAGTAGTGGTAGTGAGAGTAGTGGTAGTGAGAGTAGTGGTAGTGATAGTAGTAGTAGTGAGAGTAGTGGTAGTGAGAGTAGTGGTAGTGAGAGTAGTGGTAGTGAGAGTAGTGGTAGTGAGAGTAGTGGTAGTGAGAGTAGTAGTAGTGAGAGTAGTGGTAGTTTTCATTACCAGTATGTTGAGGTTGAAGTGTCTGCTGTGGTCTCCTGCTCTGTTGTGTTTCCATCATTCAGCCAGGTGACAGCAGGAAGAGGGATGTCACAGGTTAGAGACACTGGGTTGTTCACCACCACACTCACATGTTCTGGACCTGGTTCTGACCACAGATAATGGGGAAAACTGGAGGGACAAAACACACATACTGTGTATTAACACACACACGCACGCACGCACGCACGCACGCACGCACGCACGCACGCACGCACGCACACACACACACACACACACACACACACACATACACATGTTCATATACATTTTGTAGCATTTTGAGGTTGTTGTTTACGTACCATATACCTCCAGGCTGTACTCCTTGGCTGCGTTGCTGACGGCTCTGCGAGTTTTGCAGCATTGTGTCAAATCGATTAGAGCCCAGAGTGGCTGTGTGGCGCTCCACCGCTGACCTTGGGTTGTGGCTAATAGTGTGGAGTTGCCAAGAGGTTAGCAATTACGCCCTTAAAGGGAAATTACACTCAAAACCATCTTTAGTTATTTGTTTTATTAGTCCACTGTTGATAGAGTCCCAAAATAATTTGTATGTCTTATGTCAACTTTTCAAGATATTGGACTTTCAAGAATCAAAGTGTCACCGGCCACATCATTATTCAGTACGATGCGTTTTGCATCATACAATATTTTGCATCATCATGATGTTGTGGCCGTCGACACTTTGATTCTTGTTTTTGAGTGACATTTCCCTTTAAAGATGGAATTCGTATCGGTGAAACTGCCATGTCCGTTTGCGATATTACAGGTGTGATTGTCACACCCTGATCTGTTTCACCTGTCGTTGTGCTTGTTTCCACCCCCCTCCAGGTGTCGCCCATCTTCCCGTCATCCCCTGTGTATTTATACCTGTATTCTCTGTTTGTCTGTTGCCAGTTCGTCTTGTCTAGTCAGGTCTTACCAGCGTTCTTTTCCACCTTCCTGTTTCTCTAGTTCTGTTTCCTAGATTTTCCTGAACTTTCTTAGACACTACATTGCCAAAAGTATGTGGACAGTTGCTCATTGAACATCTCATTCCAAAATCATGGGCAATAATACGGAGTTGGTCGTAGATGATAGCTAATTGCTGCTGGGACTTCCATTCAGCTTCCATTCAGCCACAAGACCATTAGTGAAGTTTGTCATTGATGTTGGATGATTAGGCCTGGCTCGAAGTCGGCGTTCCAATTCATCCCAAAGGTGTTCAATGGGGTCGAGGTCAGAGCTCTCTGCAGGCCAGTCATGTTTTCCACACAGATCTCAACAAACCTATTTCTGAATGGACCTGAATTTGTGCATGGGAGCATTTTCATGCTGGAACAGTAAAGGTCTTTCCCCAAACTGTTGTCACAAAGTCTAGAATGTCATTGTATGCTGTAGTGTTAAGATTTCCCTTCACTGGAACTAAGGGGTCTAGCCTGAACCATGAAAAATTGCCCCAGACCATTATTCCTCCACCACCAAACTTTACAATTGGCAACATGCATTGGGGCAGGTAGCATTTTCATGGCATCAGCCAAATCCAGATTTGTCACTCCAGGGAAGGTGTTTTCACTGCTCCAGAGTCCAACGGTGGCGTGCTTTACACCACTCGAGCCAACACTTGGCATTGCGCATGGTGATTTTAGGCCTGTGTGCCGCTACACGGCCATGGAAACCCATTTCATGAAGCTCCTTACGAACAGTTCTTGTGCTGACGTTGCTTCCAGAGGCAGTTTGGAACTCGGTAGTGAGTGTTGCAACCGAGGACAGAGGATTCCCACCTTCCCGTGCTTTGAGCTTGTGTGGCCTACCACTTCGTGACTGAGACATTGTTGCTCCTAGATGTTTCCATTAAACCTCTTAACGCTAGGGGTCATATATACAGTGGGGCAAAAAAGTATTTAGTCAGCCACCAATTGTGCAAGTTCTCCCACTTAAAAAGATGAGAGAGGCCTGTAATTGTCATCATAGGTACACTTGCAAAATGAAAAAAATTTATCCAGAAAATCACATTGTAGGATTTTTTATGAATTTATTTGCAAATTATGGTGGAAAATAAGTATTTGGTCACCTACAAAAGCAAGATTTCTGGCTCTCACAGACCTGTAACTTCTTCTTTAAGAGGCTCCTCTGTCCTCCACTCGTTAGCTGTATTAATGGCACCTGTTTGAACTTGTTATCAGTATAAAAGACACCTGTCCACAACCTCAAACAGTCACACTCCAAACTCCACTATGGCCAAGACCAAAGAGCTGTCAAAGCACACCAGAAACAAAATTGTAGACCTGCACCAGGCTGGGAAGACTGAATCTGCAATAGGTAAGCAGCTTGGTTTGAAGAAATCAACTGTGGGAGCAATTATTAGGAAATGGAAGACATACAAGACCACTGATAATCTCCCTCGATCTGGGGCTCCACGCAAGATCTCACCCCGTGGGGTCAAAATGATCACAAGAACGGTGAGCAAAAATCCCAGAACCACACGGGGGGACCTAGTGAATGACCTGCAGAGAGCTGGGACCGAAGTAACGAAGCCTACCATCAGTAACACACTACGCCGCCAGGGACTCAAATCCTGCAGTGCCAGACATGTCCCCCTGCTTAAGCCAGTACATGTCCAGGCCCGTCTGAAGTTTGCTAGAGAGCATTTGGATGATCCAGAAGAAGATTGGGTGAATGTCATATGGTCAGATGAAACCAAAATATAACTTTTTGGTAAAAACTCAACTCGTCATGTTTGGAGGACAAAGAATGCTGAGTTGCATCCAAAGAACACCATACCTACTGTGAAGCATGGGGGTGGAAACATCATGCTTTGGGGGTGTTTTTCTGCAAAGGGACCAGGACGACTGATCCGTGTAAAGGAATGAATGAATGGGGCCATGTATCGTGAGATTTTGAGTGAAAACCTCCTTCCATCAGCAAGGGCATTGAAGATGAAACGTGGCTGGGTCTTTCAGCATGACAATGATCCCAAACACACCGCCCGGGCAACGAAGGAGTGGCTTCGTAAGAAGCATTTCAAGGTCCTGGAGTGGCCTAGCCAGTCTCCAGATCTCAACCCCATAGAAAATCTTTGGAGGGAGTTGAAAGTCCGTGTTGCCCAGCAACAGCCCCAAAACATCACTGCTCTAGAGGAGATCTGCATGGAGGAATGGGCCAAAATACCAGCAACAGTGTGTGAAAACCTTGTGAAGACTTACAGAAAACGTTTGACCTCTGTCATTGCCAACAAAGGGTATATAACAAAGTATTGAGATAAACTTTTGTTATTGACCAAATACTTATTTTCCACCATAAATTGCAAATAAATTCGTTAAAAATCCTATAATGTGATTGTCTGGTTTTTTTTTTCTCATTTTGTCTGTCATAGTTGAAGTGTACCTATGATGAAAATTACAGGCCTCTCTCATCTTTTTAAGTGGGAGAACTTGCACAATTGGTGGCTGACTAAATACTTTTTTGCCCCACTGTATATATATATTTTTTAATAACGTTCCCAAGGTAAACAGACTATTTCTCAGGTCCAGATCATAGAATATGCATATCATTTACAGATTAGGATAGAAAACACTCCAAAGTTTCCAAAACTGTCAAAATATTGTCTGTGAGTATAACAAAACTGATTCTGCAGGCGAAAACCTGAGGAAATCTAACCCGGAAGTGATTTTTTAATTATTTTATCTGTGTTTCCTGGCCCGTCTTTCTTCCATTTAAAGGGGTATCAACCAGATTCCTTTTCCAATGGCTTCCTCAGGCTGTGATCAGGCTTTAGACATAGTTTCAGGCTTTTATTTTGAAAAATGAGCAAGATTTTTCAAATGTAGTCAGGTGTTGTCACGATCGTCGTTAGGAGAAAGAGAGGAGGACCAAAATGCAGCGTGATGATTATCCATTTTAATGAACACGAATAATCTCACAAAAAACAACAAAACACGAGAACGAAACGAAACAGTCCTGAACGGTGAACATACAAAAACACAGGAACAGGAACAATCACCCACAACCCACAATACAAAACAGGCTACCTAAATATGGTTCCCAATCAGAGACAACGACTAACACCTGCCTCTGATTGAGAACCATATCAGGCCAAACACAGAAACAGACAAACTAGACATACAACATAGAATCCCCACTCAGATCACACCCTGACCAAACAAAACATAGAAACATACAAAGCAAACTATGGTCAGGGCGTGACAGGTGTCCTCTGATTAGTTCATGCGCGCGAGAGAGGTAGCTCTCCATTTTCTTTCTTTTATTGAATAGGTTACGGTCCGGTTGAAATATTATCGATTATGTTTATTAAAAACAACCTGAGGATTGATTATAAAAAACATTTGACATGTTTCTACAAACATTACGGATACTTTTTGGAATTTTCGTCGAACGGAAAGAGGCTTTGGTTTTCTGAACATAACGCGCAACCCAAATGGCGTTTTTTTGTTATAAAAGTAATATTTATCGAACAAAAATAACATTTATTGTGTAACTGGGAGTCTCGTGAGTGCAAACATCCGAAGATTATCAAAGGTAAGCGATTAATTTGATTGCTTTTCTGACTTTCGTGACCATGCTAATTTGGGGCTAGCTGTTGTAGCATTGATTGATACACTCACAAAAGCTTTGATTGCTTTCGCTGCAAAGCATATTTTCAAAATCTGACACGATAGGTGGATTAACAACAAGCTAAACTGTGTTTTGGTATATTTCACTTGTGATTGCATGATTATAAATATTTTTTGTAATATTTTGCGCCCTGCAATTCAGCGGTTGTTTAGGAAAATGATCCCGTAAAAGGGATCCGTAGCGCAGAGAAGTACCAACGCATATGTACCAACGCATATGTTCAACTGGTTGGATTACCAAAATATAGTTCATTTCCCCCCACCTTCTGATGTTCCCAGAATCTCTATGTTAACCAAGGGATTTCCAATAGTCACATCAGTAGGGTAGAGAGAGGAGAAAAAAGGGGGAGAGGTATTTATGACTGTCATAAACCTACCCCCAGGCCAGCGTCATGACATATGTATAGCAGTGAAAGTTAACATTTTGTTTCCGAATGACATCACCAAGAGGTAAAATATATAGTGAAAACAATAGTGGTCCTAAAATGGAGCCTTGAGGAACACCGAAATGTACAGTTGATTTGTCAGAGGACAAACCATTCACACAGACAAACTGATATCTTTCTGACAGATAAGATCTAAACCAGGCCAGAATTTGTCCGTGTAGACCAATTTGGGTTTACAATCTCTCCAAAGAATGTGATGATCGATGGTATCAAAAACAACACTAAGGTCTAGGAGCACGAGGACGGATGCAGAGCCTCGGCCTGATGCCATTAACTTCTACTTGGTCACAATCCCGGATCCGGGAGCACCCTCATCAGTAAAAAAGCTGACTAGCATAGCCTAGCATAGCGCCACAAGTAAATACTAGCATCTAAATATCATGAAATCACAAGTCCAAGACACCAGATGAAAGATACACATCTTGTGAATCCAGCCATCATTTCTGATTTTTAAAATGTTTTACAGGGAAAACACAATATGTATTTCTATTAGCTAACCACGATAGCAAAAGACCCAACCGCATATTTCCACCATTTTTTTACTGCATAGGTAGCTATCACAAATTCGACCAAATAAAGATATAAATAGTCACTAACCAAGAAACAACTTCATCAGATGACAGTCTGATAACATATTTATTGTATAGCATATGTTTTGTTCGAAAAATGTGCATATTTCAGGTATAAATCATAGTTTTACATTGCAGTAGTCTCACCAAAGCAGCTAGAATAACTACAGAAACCAACGTGAAATACCTAAATACTCATCATAAAACATTTATGAAAAATACACGGTGTACAGCAAATGAAAGACCAACATCTTGTGAATCCAGCCAATATTTCAGATTTTTTAAGTGTTTTACAGCGAAAACACAATATAGCATTATATTAGCTTACTACAATAGCCTACCACACAGCAGCATTCATTCATTCAAGACACGTTAGCGATAGCGAATAAACCAGCAAAAGATATACATTTTTTCACTAACCTTCTCAAACTTCATCAGATGACAGTCCTATAACATCATATTACACAATACATATATGGTTTGTTCGAAAATGTGGCACAAATCGTGGTTGAACAATGTGAATACGTAGTGAAAATGCAGAAATATTGTCAGGAGAAATCTTGGAGAGGCACCTATTCTAATCAAATAACTAATCATAAGCTTTACTAAAAAAGACATGTTGGACAGCAAATTAAAGATACACTAGTTCTTAATGCAACTGCTGTGTTAGATTTCTAAAATTAACTTTAGTACGACTTACAGCCTACGTTATAGGGATACAGCGCCCAAAATCAGCGCCCAAATTACGTCTAAACATTTTCGACAGATATACGAAAAAACATCATAAATCGTTCCTACTATTTGATGAGCTTCCATCAGAATCTTGTACAAGTTGTCCTTTGTCCAGAATAATCGTTGCTCGGTTGTAGAATGTCGTCTTCATCTGTAGAACGCTAGCCAACGTTAGCCATGCGGCACAGAAGTGTCCAAATCCCCAGAACGCATCACAAAGAAAATACCTAAAATCGGAATAAACTTATATAAACTGATATAAGTCGGTTTAATATAACTAGTTGATGATGTTTTTAACACATATATCGAATAAAATCAGAGCCGGATATATCTAAGGCCTATAACGACAGCTTTTCAGAACGCAATCCTGAGGTCTGTCTCGCGCCAAGACGAACGGTGAAAAGACTACACCCACGGTTCCAAGAGCTCTTGTTTGGCCTCAGATCTAGCTAGACACCCCATTCCAATTCTCACTGCCTACTGACATCTAGGGGAAGGCGTATGCAGTGCATGTAGACCCATAGATTCCATGCAAATTAATAAACTGACCCTGGAACAGAGCCCTCGATTTCAGATTTCTCAGTTCCTGACAGGAAGTTTGCTGCAAAATGAGTTCTGTTTTACTCACAGATATAATTCAAACGGTTTTAGAAACTAGAGAGTGTTTTCTATCCAATAGTAATAATAATATGCATATTGTACGAGCAAGAATTGAGTACGAGGCAGTTTAATTTGGGAACAATTTTTTACAAAGTGAGAACAGCGCCCCCTTAAGAGGTAATTTACCACCTTCACAAGTGCAGTCTCAGTGCTATGATGGGGTCTAAAACCAGACTGAAGCGTTTCGTGTACATTGTTTGTCTTCAGGAAGGCAGTGAGTTGCTGTGCAACAGCTTTTTCAAAAACATTTGAGAGGAATGGGAGATTCGATATAGGCCGATAGTTTTTTATATTTTCTGGGTCAAGGTTTGGCTTTTTCAAGAGAGACTCTATTACTGCCACTTTTAGTGAGTTTGGTACACATCCGGTGGATAGAGAGCCGTTTATTTTGTTCAACATAGGAGGGCCAAGCACAGGAAGCAGATCTTTCCGTAGTTTAGTTGGAATAGGGTCCAGAATGCAGGTTGAAGGTTTAGAGGCCATGAATATTTTCATCAATGTGTCAAGAGATATAATACTAAAAAACTTGAGTGTCTCCCTTGATCCTAGGTCCTGGCAGAGTTGCGCAGACTCAGGACAACTGAGCTTTGGAGGAATACGCAGATTTAAAGAGGAGTCCGCAATTTGCTTTCAAATGATCATGATCTTTTTCTCAAAGAATTTCATGAATTTATCACTCCTGAAGTGAAAGCCATCCTCTCTTGGGGAATGCTGCTTTTAAGTTAGCTTTGCGACAGTATCAAAAATAAATTTTGGATTGTTCTTATTTTCCTCAATTAAGTTGGAAAAATAGGATTATCGAGCAGCAGTGAGAGCTCTTCGATACTGCACGGTACTGTCTTTCCAAGCTAGTCGGAAGACTTCCAGTTTGGTGTAGCGCCATTTCCTTTCCAATTTTCTGGAAGCTTGTTTCAGTGCTCGGGTATTTTCTGTATAACAGGGAGCTAGCATCTTATGACAAATGTTTTTTGTTTTTAGGGGTGCGAATGCATCAAGGGTATTGCGCAAGGTTAAACTGAGTTCCTCAGTTAGGTGGTTAACTGATTTTGTACTCTGACGTCCTTGGGTAGGCGGAGGGCGTCTGGAAGGGCATCTAGGAATCTTTGTGTTGTCCGAGAATTTAAAGCACGACTTTTGATGATCCTTCATTAAATAGTACCCGCAAAACACCAGTCTCAACGTCAACAGTGAAGAGGTGACTCCGGGATGCTTGCTTTCTAGGCAGAGTTGCAAAGAAAAAGCCATATCTCAGACAGGCAAATAAAAAGAAAAGATTAAGATGGGCAAAAGAACACTGACACTGGACAGAGGAACTCTGCCTAGAAGGCCAGCATCCCACAGTCGCCTCTTCACTGTTGACGTTGAGACTGGTGTTTTGCGGGTACTATTTAATGAACCTGACAGATTTTAAAGCTAAGCCTTCGATACTGGTCAGGCCTAGAAGGTAGGGAGGGATGTATTTTCTGTTTGTCGCTATTGTCAAGTCTGATTATTGTGATGTTGAAAATGCAAGCCGTGATATTGAAGCGCCCGAAGTCGGTATGCTTTGTTTTTAGTTGTGTGATGCAGTGGCACAGAAAACTATTGGTGAAAACTTATGTTGCGTTCCATGTATTTTATATGATTGGCATCAAAATGTTGGATATCTAATATCTCCCTAGATTATAATTGCCAGCTCTCATCGCGTTGTAGGCCTAATGAAACATGCAAGGAGATTGAGCTCGTCCGTGGTGGTCGGTGAACCCTCAACCTTCTGGCCCGTAGCCCTGCGTGGCATCGACTGTGCCACAAAGTATGCTGAAGTGTCGATAACCACGTTTCTAAGCATTATTTAGAGTTAATTCTATGAGGGGGGAGGGTGTGTACATTTGTTTTTACAGTACAAGGGGAAGTTCAATGAAAATATTCCCAGTACATTTTGAACTGCCCCTAATTACTTGAAGTGCTTTTGAGGTCACTGATCGATACAACTGAACCGAACTGGAAATCACATTTCTTAGTCACATAAAAAAAAACATCAATGGGTGATTGGTTCAGAATACATTTTGGTTGTTCTGATGTCTGACAAAAAGTACATGTCCCCATGATGTAACTGAGACAAAGTGTCCCTCGACTTGAAGAAGTATGGTTCATAATTCAGTTCAGATGGACATTACTAAACGTCTATGGAATGTTCCTATGGAATCCCACTATTCATTCTGATTGAATGTGCTATAAGCGTGTACACCATGAAGTCATGCCCTCCCATCAACTTCCCTACTGTCAGCTTTCCTACACTAGCCAGCTGACATGTGATGTGCCATCTCGTTTCCTGAGGTTGTGGATTATGTTCCAAACTGAGCACTTAGACAGTTAGTCTGCACAGTTATCCTATTTCCCATGTTTAAAAACCTTTAAGTGACCAAATCATCACCCCTACTATATTTTCCCATTAGTAATGCTCAGAATGGTCTTCCTGACGGGCTGCCCCCAGGTGGTAAGGATAGGTAACAACACATCCACTACGCTGATCCTCAACACAGCGGCCCCTAAGGAGTGCGCGCTCAGTCCCCTCCTGTACTCCCTGTTCACTCATGACTGCATGACCATATGACCAGGCACGACTCCAACACTATCATTAAATTTGCCGATGACACAAAAGTGGTAGGCCTGATCACCTACAAAGATGAGACAGCCTATAGGGAGGAGGTCAGAGACCTGGACGTATGGTGCCAGTGATCAAGACAAAGGAGATGATTGTGGACTACAGGAAAAGGAGGATCGAGCACGCCCCCATTCTCATCGACGTGGCTGTAGTGGAGCAGGTTGAGAACTTCAAGTTCCTTGGTGTCCACATCACAAACAAACTATCATGGTCCAAGCACACCCAAATCAAATCAAATTTTATTTGTCACATACACATGGTTAGCAGATGTTAATGTGAGTGTAGCGAAATGCTTGTGCTTCTAGTTCCGACAATGCAGTAATAACCAACGAGTAATCTAACCTAACCTAACCTAACAACCTAACAATTCCACAACTACTATCTATTGACCGCCACGACTGCGTGGCCATGTACAACTCCAACTCAATCATCAAGTTTGCGGACGACACTACAGTGGTAGGCTTGATTACCAACAACGACGAGACGGCCTACAGGGAGGAGGTGAGGGCCCTCGGAGTGTGGTGTCAGGAAAATAACCTCACACTCAACGTCAACAAAACAAAGGAGATGATTGTGGACTTCAGGAAACAGCAGAGGGAGCACCCCCCTATCCACATCGACGGGACAGTAGTGGAGAAGGTGGAAAGTTTTAAGTTCCTCGGTGTACACATCACGGACAAACTGAATTGGTCCACCCACACAGACAGCGTTGTGAAGAAGGCGCAGCAGCGCCTCTTCAACCTCAGGAGGCTGAAAAAATTTGGCTTGTCACCAGAAGCACTCACAAACTTCTACAGATGCACAATCGAGAGCATCCTGTCAGGCTGTATCACCGCCTGGTACCGCCTGGTATCCCTTTACAAGTGTAAAGGGATAAAGAATATGTACATAAAGATATATGAATGAGTGATGGTACAGAACAGCATAGGCAAGATGCAGTAGATGGTATAGAGTACTGTATATACATATGAGATGAGTAATGTAGGGTATATAAACATAAAGTGGAGATAAGACAGTCATGAAGACGGCACGACAAAGCCTATTCCCCCTCAGGAGACTGAAAAGATTTAGCATGGGTCCTCAGATCCTCAAAAAGTTCTACAGCTGCACCATCGAGAGCATCCTGACTGGTTGCATCACTGCCTGGTATTTGTAACTGCTCGGCCTCCGACCGCAAAGCACTACAGAGGGTAGTGAGTACGGCCCAGTACATCACCGGGGCCAAGCTTCCTGCCGTCCAGTACCTCTATAGCATTTCACTGTAAGGTCCACACCTGATCGGCGCTTGTGACAAATAACATTTGATTTGATTTGAATTGGAGAAAATGTACCTTTTCTCTCATCTCTAACTATCAGTAAGGCTGAAGGACAGGCTAGCTGGGCACAGCAACATCCAATCCCGTATTACATTACATCATGCTTTCGTTCATTATTTGTTTATCCAACCGTTTGTTTGTGTGTGTGTGTGTGTGTGTGTGTGTGCGTGCGTGCGTGCAGAGATCCTGGGAGGGGAGTGTCTGTCAGTAACTCAGGGATAAATAGAGATGCAGAGCTCAGAGTTTGTCTGAAGGCGGACCTGATAGGGTCACACACAGGACCAAGCAGGAGAAGGACCTCAGCATTTTTACCTTTTATTACGAATGGAGAAACATGAAGATATTCAATACTGTTTTCAAGACGGAAACTCTTCTTGCAGAAAGGTTTTGCTATCGACATCTATCTACATAACACTGTACATCTTCTTCTCATTGATTTCAGCAGTTACAGTATTTTTGAATGTACTGGTGATTATCTCCATCTCTCACTTCAAGCAGCTCCACACTCCAACCAACCTGCTCATCCTCTCTCTGGCTGTGTCAGATCTCCTGGTGGGACTGATTGTGATACCAGTAATGACTGTAGCAATAATGGAATCATGCTGGGGTTTTGGGGAATATTTCTGTGTGTTTCATTTCTTCATTACTTTTTTATGTACTACTTTATCGCTGGGCAATTTGGTCTTGATATCTATTGATCGCTATTTTGCTGTGTGTGATCCCTTATTGTACCACTCTAAAATAACAATAACAGGAAGTATCTGTATTATATCCATTACCTGGTGTTGTTGTATCATATACAATGCTGTTATTTTAAAAAACTTTGTAAATGTACAAATACCCAGTAGGTGTTTGACAGAATGTTTTATTGTTGAAGGAATAACATGGGTTAATATCATTAGCCTTGTACTTAAAATGTTTGTCCCGTGCTCTATTATTATAACACTTTATATGAAAATCTTTGTGGTGGCCAGATCACAGGCCAGAAAGGTATTTTCTAAAG
The DNA here is from genome assembly GCF_016432855.1 of Salvelinus namaycush. Taxonomy (NCBI): domain Eukaryota; kingdom Metazoa; phylum Chordata; class Actinopteri; order Salmoniformes; family Salmonidae; genus Salvelinus; species Salvelinus namaycush. The sequence continues at coordinate 6,495,487 of NC_052325.1, read as the reverse complement.
AGGCTGCCAGTGTGTCTGGTGTTAAAACTGTACAGGCAAATAAGTCTGAGAGAAAAGCAACAAAAACTCTGTCTATTGTTGTTTTCACCTATTTCATTTGTTGGATTCCAACTCTATTAATTTACTTTTTTTCTTCAGTTTTAGGTGATCATTTAATATCATATTTCACCAGTTATCTGCCACTTGTTAATTCCTTAATTAATCCAATAATTTATGCTTTATTTTATCCATGGTTCAAAGTGACAGCTAAACTTATTTTAACTTTGAAGATAAGACGTTTATAGTTCCTATAATATGATTCACTAGTTCGGCGAGCATAGGTTTGATATAGTTTTGTTCTACAATTGTTGTAATTATTTAATGTTACAATACACCGACATTACTTATCTCAGTGTTGTCATGATTGATACATGTGGTGTTGATACAGAATGATTTGGCTGGATTGGATTGGAATGAATTGGAGATGGCATAAGAAGGCATAAGCTTGTTTTATAAAGGACATTGTAGTCATTGTGTGTCAAGTCTGTCGTTGTTCCGTGTTACTTATTGACAAATAGTAAGTAAGTATTCTAATTGTACATTCTGAGGACGTCATGAGTCATTCTGTATGTTGCTTAACATCTCCCTCTAGTGGCTCAATTGTGACACAACGTTTTCATCAAGTGCAGTAAAGTTGAAATGTACAATACTGCATGATATCAGATAACGTCCAGGTCTAAATAACTTCTGTATTGTGCAAGTAGTTGATGGTAAAATGTAAAAATATGCAATTATGGGTAACACTTTATAATAACATTCAGTAATAAACCATTTGTAAGGCATTTCCAGTTTGCTCACCATTTAATATTAGGTCACATTTGTGAAAAGTTACTAAGCTAGGTATTCTCACATTTATAAATAACTACTACAGTATATACATTAATTATTCAACACAACAGTGCAGGAGACCACAGCAGACACTTCAACCTCAACATACTGGGTATGAACACTACCACTACTCTCACTACATCACTGCTGCCAGGTCAGGGGTCACGCCAGAGCAGCTCTCTCAGATACTGTTTACTCTGACGGAATATAGAGATTGGGTAACACACTAAATAGTTCAAAATGGATTAGTAAATAGTTTATTCATAATTTATTTATCATTACTCCCATATTGTTTTTTGTAAGCTAGTTTTTCACACATTTTTAAACAACTTTTATAGTATGTAATAATGATTCAGGAGATCATTCATCAGATGTTTAATACATGTTCTTATAAGCCATTTACTGATCATTAGTAAAGTAGTTTTGCAGTCCCTAATCTAAAGTGAGGACTATTCGTACTTTCTTAATACTTTATAAATGTTTTGAACAGTGACCAGTGTAATTTATCACAATAAGATGGACATGCTATTGGTAGACATTCCAGCAGTACCTGATGCTCCTTAAGTTCTCACAATGACCTAGAACAAATCAATGGTTAAACAATAAGCACACAACACAGAGGATGTTAAACAAAATATATTGAACATTTTATTTCAAAACAGTCACACTGTTGTAATAGCGTGCTGAAGGAAGTAACATGTTTGTCTGAAAATTATAGCATTCTTGTTTCTAGGAAGTGACTGATTGCACTCATTAGTATCAAATAAAATACAATTTTATTGGTCAAAAACATGTGTTTAACAGATGTTATTGCGGGTGTTGCTAATCGCTTAAGCATCTAGTTCTGACAGTGCAGCAATATCTAACAAGTAATATCTAACAATTTCACAACAAATACCTTAAACACACAAATCTAAGTAAAGGACTGGAATTTAGAATATATGAATATGTGGATGAGCAATGTCAGAGTGGCACAGACTAAGAGCAGTTCATAGACTGCTTACAGGGTAAGGGAACCAATATCCAAATCCATAAATTAGCTGAACATTACGTTTCAAGGGATACTACCTTTAATGCACAAAAAAATCAAATCAAAATCTAATTTTATAGTTCACTTAAACATGTTTAGCAGATGTTATTGTGGGTGTGTGAAATGCTTTTCTTCCTAGCGCCAAGAGTGCAGTAGTATCTAGCAATTCACAACAATACACACAAATCTAAAAGTTAAATATTGGAATTACGAAATATATAAATATTAGGACAAGCATTGTCTGAGTGGTATTGACAAAAAATACAGTAGAATACAGTATATACATATGAGATGAGTAAAGCAGTATGTAAACAATATAAAAGTGACTAGTGTTCCATTATTTTTATTTTATTTTATATATATATATATTTTTTTTATCCCCTTTTCTCCCCAATTTTCGTGGTATCCAATCGCTAGTAATTACTATCTTGTCTCATCGCTACAACTCCCGTACGGGCTCGGGAGAGACGAAGGTCGAAAGCCATGCGTCCTCCGAAGCACAACCCAACCAAGCCGCACTGCTTCTTTAACACAGCGCGCCTCCAACCCGGAAGCCAGCCGCACCAATGTGTCGGAGGAAACACCGTGCACCTGGCCCCCTTGGTTAGCGCGCACTGCGCCCGGCCCGCCACAGGAGTCGCTGGAGCGCGATGAGACAAGGATATCCCTACCGGCCAAACCCACCCTAACCCGGACGACGCTAGCCCAATTGTGCGTCGCCCCACGGACCTCCCGGTCGCGGCCGGCTGCGACAGAGCCTGGGCGCGAACCCAGAGACTCTGGTGGCGCAGTTAGCACTGCGATGCAGTGCCCTAGACCACTGCGCCACCCGGGAGGCCCCAGTGTTCCATTATTAAAGTGACCAGGGATTCTGTGTCTATGTACATAGGGCAGCAGCATTTAAGGTGCAGAGTTGAGTAACTGGGTGGTAGTCGGCTAGTAATGGGTATTTAACAGTCTGATGGCTTTGAGATAGAAGCTGTTTTTCAGTCTCTCAGTCCCAGCTTTGACGCACCTGTAGTGATCTCGCCTTCCGGATGATAGCGGGGTGAACAGGCCATGGCTCGGGTGGTTGTTGTCCTTGATGATCTTGTTGGCCTTCCTTTGACATCGAGTGGTGTAGGTGTCCTGGAGGGCAGGTAGTTTGCCCCTGGTGATGCGTTGTGCATACCTCACTACCCTCTGGAGAGCCTTACGGTTGTGGGCGGAGCAGTTGCCATACCAGGCTGTGATACAGCCCGACAGGATGCTCTCGATTGTGCATCTGTAAAAGTTTATGAGTGTTTTTGGTGACAAGCCGAATTTCTTCAGCCTCCTGAGGTTGAAGAGGAGCTGCTGCACCTTCTTCACCACGCTGTCTGTGTGGGTGGACCATTTCAGTATGTCCTTGAAAGTTTTAAGTTTTAAGGAACTTAAAACTTTCCACCCTCTCCACTACTGTCCCGTCGATGTGGATAGGGGGCTGCTCCCTCTGATGTTTCCTGAAGTCCACGATCATCTCCTTTGTTTTGTTGACATCGAGTGTGAGGTTATTTTCTTGACACCAGATGTTGTTACCTATCCTCACCACCTGGGGGCAGCCCGTCAGGAAGTCCAGGACCCAGTTGCAAAGGGCGGGGTTGAGACCCAGGGTCTCGAGCTTGATGACGAGTTTGGAGGGTACTATGGTCTTAAATGCTGAGCTGTAGTCAATGAACAGCATTCTTACATAGGTATTCCTCTTGTCCAGATGGGTTAGGGCAGTGTGCAGTGTGATTGCGATTGCATCGTCTGTGGACCTATTGGGGCGGTAAGCAAATTGGAGTTGGTCTAGGGTGTCAGGTAGGGTGGAGGTGATATGGTCCTTGACTAGTCTCTCAAAGCACTTCATGATGACGGAAATGAGAGCTACGGGGCGGTAGTCATTTATCTCAGTTACCTTAGCTTTCTTGGGAACAGGAACAATGGTGGCCCTCTTGAAGCATGTGGGAACAGCAGACTGGGATAAGGATTGATTGAATATGACCGTAAACACACCAGCCAGCCGGTCTGCGCATACTCTGAGGACGCGGCTGGGGATGCCGTCTGGGCCTGCAGCCTTGCGAGGGTTAACACGTTAAAATATTTTACTCACGTTGGCTGCAGTGAAGGAGGGCCCGCAGGTTTTGGAAGCGGGCCGTGTCAGTGGCACTGTATTGTCCTCAAAGCGAGCAAAGAAGTGATTTAGTCTGTCTGGGAGCAAGACATCGTGGTCCGCGACGGGGCTGGGTTTTTTTTGTAGTCCGTGATTGAGATCAAGGATTTCTGTACTTTGCTCCGTTCATCTTTCCATTTATCCTGACTAGTCTCTCAGTCCCTTCCACTGAAATACATCCCGACAGCATGATGCTGCCACCACCATGCTTCACCGTAGGGATGGTGCCAGGTTTCCTCCAGATGCGACTCTTGGCATTCAGGCCAAAGAGTTCAATTTTGCTTTCATCAGACCAGACAATCTTGTTTCTCATGGTCTGAGAGTCCTTTAGGTGCCCTTTGGCAAACTCCAAGGCTGTTATGTGCCTTTTACTGTGGTGTGGCTTCCATCTGGCCACTCTAAAATATGCAGTTTTGTCACACAACACAATACCACAGATGTCTCAAATTTTAAGGGATGCTGACCGCAAGAATGTGTGTAACTGGTGTGAAATGGCTAGTTAGTTAGCGGGGTGCACACTAACAGCGTTTCAATCGGTGATGTCACTTGCTATGAGACCTTGAAGTAGTTGTTCCCATTGCTCTGCAAAGGCCACAGCTTTTGTGGAATGATGGGTAACGATGCTTCGCGGGTGGCTGTTGTCGATGTGTGCAGAGGGTCCCTGTTTCGAGCCCAGGTTGGGGCGAGGAGAGGGATGAAAGCAAAACTGTTACATGTACACCAGAGCTGTTGACAGAGAATGTAATGTTAATTTCTCTACCATAAGCTGCCTCCAACTTCGTTTTAGAGAATTTGGCAGTACGTCCAAACGGTATACTTTCAAAGTTCTCTTAATTCCCACATATGCTGAGAACTTGTAGGCTGCTTTTCCTCCACTCTTGCTGTAATGGTAAACATAGTCTTTTGCATGCACAAACTACCACAGCGTTTTCCATAGTGGCCTTTATTAGGTGTTTTGTTGCGCTGCCATGGGCGAGCTTCTAGAGTCATCCCAGAGTCATCCCAGACAGTTCTTGGAGCTTGCTCATGTGCAAAGTAATTCATGACCCTGTGGTGCCAGGGCAGATCTGATAAGATCTCAGCCTGGCAGATTCTCACACAAGGCTGGAGAGAGAGAGTGCCTTAAATCTTGACCCTTTGTCAATCCAAGAAATGAATTTCTCTCTCTCGAAGAGGTGCATTTTTACACTGCTGCTACTCACTGTTTATTATCTATGAATGGTCAATTTACCTCAACTAACCTGTACCCCAGCATATTGACTCGGTACCGGTAACCCCTGTATATAGCCTCGTTATTCTTATGGAATTTCATTGTGTTACTTTAAAAAGTATTTTTTCCTTTAGTTTACTTTGAAAATGTTTCTTAACTCTATTTCTTGAACCACATTGTTGGTTAAGGGCTTGGAAGTAAGTATTTAACAGTATTCAACATTCAACAGATTGAACTAATAATGTTTACATGTGTGTACATTTTTGCCTTATAGAACCAGATCAATAAGATTCTAAGTCATTCGGATTACCAAAATCATACAAACATCCTCAAATGGAAACAGATGTGTCTGTGTGTGTGTGGAGGTGACTATCAAGAGTACAGTGATGGGCCTCAACATCATGTTCTAACAGGACAGCGCTATAGTGGACAGAACCAGACCATTCAGTTATAAGTATATAGCATGAGGGAATTCACAGCCGACCACTCAGCTATTTAACAGATATTAGTTGCTCAGGCACCCCCTCGGCTGGAGTCTACGTTGTTTCTGCCAGAATGTCGGGAGCGCCACCTCCCCCCTGAGGTGAACCAACAGAGGTCACCCCTGATGTCTCCCCTCACCTAGTTGTCCAGCTCCTTTCCTTTCCGGTAGGGTTAGAGTTTCTGTCTCACCCGGTAGGGTTAGTGTTACAGTTTCTGGGCTGCCTGGCAGGTTTAAAGAGACCAGGCTTTAAGTGTGCTCAAGTAGGTCCAGCTTTGAGCCCCCTGCCATGCTAGGCCATTAGTTAGCTTCTCCGTCTGCAGTCTCTTGCCCTGCACAGATTGCAGAACCCTACTTTAGTTGTTAGGCAGTTGCCTACCCCACCAGGGTTAAGCAAATTACGGACTCCTCTTTAAATCTGCGTATTCCTCCAAAGCTCAGCTGTCCTGAGTCTGCACAACTCTGCCAGGACCTAGGATCAAGAGAGACACTTAAGTGTTTTAGTACTATATCTCTTGACACAATGATGAAAATAATCATGGCCTCTAAACCTTCAAGCTGCATACTGGACCCTATTCCAACTAAACTACTGAAAGAGCTGCTTCCTGTGCTTGGCCCTCCTATGTTGAACATAATAAACGGCTCTCTATCCACCGGATGTGTACCAAACTCACTAAAAGTGGCAGTAATAAAGCCTCTTTTGAAAAAGCCAAACCCTGACCCAGAAAATATAAAAAAACTATCGGCCTATATCGAATCTTCCATTTCTCTAAAAAAAAAAAAAATAGAAAAAGCTGTTGCGCTGCAACTCACTGCCTTCCTGAAGACAAACAATGTATACGAAATGCTTCAGTCTGGTTTTAGACCCCATCATACCACTGAGACTGCACTTGTGAAGGTGGTAAATGGCCTTTTAATGGCGTTAGACCGAGGCTCTGCATCTGTCCTCGTGCTACTAGACCTTAGTGCTGCCTTTGATACCATCGATCACCACATTCTTTTGGAGAGATTGGAAACGAACATTGGTCTACACGGACAAGTTCTGGCCTGGTTTAGATCTTATCTGTCGGAAAGATATTAGTTTGTCTCTGTGAATGGTTTGTCCTCTGACAAATCAACTGTACATTTCAGTGTTCCTCAAGGTTCCGTTTTAGGACCACTATTGTTTTCACTATATATTTTACCTCTTGGGGATGTCATTCGAAAACATAATGTCAACTTTCACTGCTACGCAGATGACACACAGCTGTACATTTCAATGAAACATGGTGAAGTCCCAAAATTGCCCTCGCTAGAAGGAAGTGGATGGCTGAAAACTTTCTACTTTTAAACTCGGATAAAACAGAGATGCTTGTTCTAGGTCCCAAGAAACAAAGAGATCTTCTGTTGAATCTGACAATTAATCTTGATGGTTGTAAAGTCGTCTCAAATAAAACTGTGAAGGACCTCGGCGTTACTCTGGACCCTGATCTCTCATTTGACGAACATATCAAGACTGTTTCAAGGACAGCTTTTTTCCATCTACGTAACATTGCAAAAATCAGACATTTTCTGTCCAAAAATGATTTAGAAAAATTTATCCATGCTTTTGTTACTTCTAGGTTAGACTACTGCAATGCTCTACTTTCCGGCTACCCGGATAAAGCACTAAATAAACTTCAGTTAGTGCTAAATACGGCTGCTAGAATCCTGACTAGAACCCCAAAATGTGATCATATTACTCCAGTGCTAGCCTCCCTACACTGGCTTCCTGTTAAGGCAAGGGCTGATTTCAAGGTTTTACTGTTAACCTACAAAGCGTTACATGGGCTTGCTCCTACCTATCTTTCCGAGTTGGTCCTGCCGTACATACAGTACCTACACGTACGCTACGGTCACAAGACGCAGGCCTCCTAATTGTCCCTAGAATTTCTAAGCAAACAGCTGGAGGCAGGGCTTTCTCCTATAGATCTCCATTTTTATGGAATGGTCTGCCTACCCATGTGAGAGACGCAGACTCGGTCTCAACCTTTAAGTCTTTACTGAAGACTTATCTCTTCAGTAGGTCATATGACTGAGTGTAGTCTGGCCCAGGAGTGTGAAGGTGAACGGAAAGGCTCTGGAGCAACGAACTGCCCTTGCTGTCTCTGCCTGGCCGGTTCCCCTCTCTCCACTGGGATTCTCTGCCACTAACCCTATTACAGGGGCTGAGCCACTGGCTTACTGGTGCTCTTTCATGCCGTCCCTAGGAGGGGTGCGTCACTTAAGTTGGTTGAGTCACTGACGTGATCTTCCTGTCTGGGTTGGCGCCCCCCCTTGGTTTGTGCCGTGGCGGAGATCTTTGTGGGCTATACTCGGCCTTGTCTCAGGATGGTGAGTTGGTGGTTGAAGATATCCCTCTAGTGGTGTGGGGGCTGTGCTTTTGCAAAATGGGTGGGGTTATATCCTTCCTGTTTGGCCCTGTCCGGGGGTATCATCGGATGGGGCCACAGTGTCTCCTGACCCCTCCTGTCTCAGCCTCCAGTATTTATGCTGCAGTAGTTAATGTGTCGGGGGGCTAGGGTCAGTTTGTTATATCTGGAGTACTTCTCCTGTCTTATCCGGTGTCCTGTGTGAACTTAACATCCTCTGTGTTGTGTGCTTATTGTTTAACCATTGATTTGTTCTAGGTCATTGTGAGAACTTAAGGAGCATCAGGTACTGCTGGAATGTCTACCAATAGCATGTCCATCTTATTGTGAGAAATTACACTGGTCACTGTTCAAAACATTTATAAAGTATTATAAAGTATGAAAAGTCTTCACTTTAGATCAGGGACTGCAAAATGACTGTACTAATGATTAGTAAATAGTTTATAAGTTCATTCATTAAACATCTTATGAATGATCTTATGTATCATTATTACAGACTATAAAAGTTGTTAATAAAAATGTGTGAATAACCAGCTTACTAAAACAAATGTGGGAGTAATAATGCATGAATGATGAATAAACTATTTACTAATCCATTATACGTTCTTCATTACAAAGTGTTATTATAAAGTGTTACCAATCTCTATGTTCATTCTGACTTCACAGCATCTGAGAGAGCTGCTCTGGTGTGACCCCTGACATAGCAGCAGTAATGTAGTGAGAGTAATGGTAGTGTCTGCTGCGGTCTCCTGTGCTGTTGTGCTTAATCATTAATGCATATAGTAGTTATTTATACATGTGAGAATCCCTTGCTGACTAAAATTTAACAAATGTGGGAGTAATGATTAACCTGTCTAGCCCAGGCGTTCCGCTAGCGGAACTCCTCCCACAATCCACTGAAAAGGCAGAGCGCGAAATTCAAAAAATATTTTTTTGAAATATTTAACTTTCACACATTAACAAGTCCAATACAGCAAATGAAAGATACACATCTTGTGAATCCAGTCAACAAGTCCGATTTTTTAAATGTTTTACAGCGAAAACAGCACGTATATTTATGTTAGCTCACCACCAAATACAAAGAAGGACAGACATTTTTCACAGCACAGGTAGCATGCACAAAGCCAACCTAACTAACCAAGAACCAACCAAACTAACCAACAAACAACTTCATCAGATGACAGTCTTATAACATGTTATACAATAAATCTATGTTTTGTTCGAAAAATGTGCATATTTGAGGTATAAATCAGTTTTACATTGCAGCTACCATCACAGCTACCGTCAAAAATAGCACCGAAGCAGCCAGAGCAATTATAGAGACCAATGTGGAATAACTAAATACTCATCATAAAACGTTTCTGAAAAATACACAGCGTACAGCAAATGAAAGACACAGATCTTGTGAATCCAGACAATATTACAGATTTTCTAAGTGTTTTACAACGAAAACACAATATAGCGTTATATTAGCTTAGCACAATAGCAAACATTACAACAGCATTGATTCAAGCCAAACATAGCAATAACGTATAAACCACCAAATATATTAATTTTTCCACTAACCTTCTCAGAATTCTTCAGATGACAGTCCTATAACATCATATTACACAATGCATATAGAGTTTGTTCGAAAATGTGCATATTTAGCGGCACAAATCGTGCTTATACAATGATAATAGTGTCCATAACGTCAAGCAATCTGTCCGGCGCCATCTTGGAACGGCACCTATTCTTATCGAAAACTATTCATAAACTTGACTAAAAAAATACAGGTTGGACAGCAATTGAAAGACAAATTAGTTCTTAATGCAATCGCTGGGTTAAATTTTTAAAATTAACGTAACTGCGCAATACACCGTGCAATAAAGCAAGGCTACACTGCAAGTAATGGAGTCTTATGCATTTGAATTTTTTCAACAGAACAATGAATTATCAGCATAAAGACTGCTTACTATTAGCTGAGCTTCCATCAGAATCTTGGGCAAGGTGTCCTTTCTTCAGAACAATCGTCTTTTGGCTGAAAGATGTCCTCTTGTCCTGTCGAATTAGCCGCTAACGTTAGCCACCCACTGGAGAGGTGCCCAACTAGTGGAAGCGCGTCACAAAGAAATCCAGGAAAATCGCAATAAACTGCTATAAACTGCTATAAGTCGGTTTAAATTAACTACCTTATGATGTCTTTAACACCTATAACGAATAAAAACATGACCGGAGATATAGAACTACTAAAACGAAAGCGTTTGCAGGACGCCATTGTGATGTCTTCATGCGTCAAGCGCACTGTTGAAAAGGACGGTCCTTCCGCTCCAGGGTCTATATATAGGGCCCAGATTGCGCAATCCACTCCATTCAAAATCTCCCCGCTTACTGACATCTAGAGGAAGACGTATGCAGTGCATGTACCCTCATAGCTTGCATGGGGACTTATAAACTGATCTCAGAACAGGGACCTCGATTTCTGAAATCTCACTCCCTGACAGGAAAAGTGCTGCAGAATGAGTTCTGTTTCACTCAGAGAAATAATTCAAACGGTTTTAGAAACTAGAGAGTGTTTTCTATCCAATAGTAATAATAATATGCATATTGTACGAGCAAGAATTGAGTACGAGGCAGTTTAATTTGGGAACACATTTTTCCAAAGTCGAAATAGCACCCCCCATAGGCTCAAGAGGTTTTAATATACAAACTGTAAATGCCTTTGCCATTCCTAATGGAATTGTAGATGAGATTGCTTCTCCAAAGTGCTGCCTCAAGATATTGTATATGGCTTCAGGGTCTCTGCTTATGTTAACAAGAGGGTTTCCACAGGGCCCAATTCTGACTATGTCTTTAGCCCGCCCCATCAGTCTATCCTGTATCTCTTGCCCCTGTTCTGATATACTGCATCCCTTCTTTTTCAAGTAAGCTTGCATAAGTTCTTGCCATTCAGTCACTGTGCACCGGTCTGTGCTATCACCCCGGAAGTGGGGTGGTTCTCTGACGTCTGACTTGAGAATTAGGTTGACTTTTGACCAATCAGGTATTTCTACTATTGGTTGGGGAGGGGAAGTGCTTGCACCAGCCCCTGCTAGACTAGCGGCAACTCGATTTCCTATTTCACTGCCCAGTTGTTTGACTAACTCTGCTAGGGCAATTGGGTTCGGCTTTCATTTTCACCCCCTATGGCTTTCATGGACTCTCCACTGTTATCGTTGCCTGGTTGGCTACTGCTAACATGCTCTGGTTGGCTACTGCTAACATGCTCTGGTTGGCTACTGCTGGTTGGCTACTGCTAACATGCTCTGGTTGGCTACTGCTAACATGCTCTGGTTGGCTACTGCCAACATGCTCTGGTTGGCTACTGCCAACATGCTCTGGTTGGCTACTGCTAACATGCTCTGGTTGGCTACTGCTAACATGCTCTGGTTGGCTACTGCTAACATGCTCTGGTTGGCTACTGCTAACATGCTCTGGTTGGCTACTGCTAACATGCTCTGGTTGGCTACTGCTAACATGCTCTGGTTGGCTACTGCTAACACTTGGCACTCTAGTATCGGCTGCTGGGTATCTAAGAGGACTGGCTCTCGCACTATGTTCCACCATACTGGCCAACTGAGCCCCCCGCCCCACCCCAGTGGCAATACCTTGTGGACCTCTCACAGTAACACCAACCGGAGTAACATGTACATTGTTAACACCTGATATGTCTTCTCTCTCCTGTTCTGTAATCTCATATAACTGAGGTGTACGCAACATATTGTCCAAAGTTCACCTTTGCCTCAAATGTTCTAAACGTGTGATGTCGATCCAGTTCTGTGTAGGGGTCCCCCGGCGATCTGCTGCAGCTCATCTGTTTCATCGGGGTCACGGCACCAATCTGTAGCGGGTTTCTTATGTACCACAGGAGAACCAAGAAATGAAGAGCTGTCTTTTAGGCTTGTATTTTCATCTGCAATAGTATTGTGAAAAGACAGGACAGGAACACATCAGTCTCCAATGCACCATCTGACAAGTTGTTCTACACAAAAGCCTGAAGGTAAAACAGATATCCTGTCTCACATCCCCAATACATTGCTAGGTGCTGTCAGTGTTGACAGTACCAAAATACAACAACTCTTGTACAAAAACACTGCAACATAAACATGTTAAAACGTGAAATCGCCTCTATTCCATTCAGACCGTAGAGGACCAAACTACATCTCCCATAATGCAACGCCAGCACTAGTCGGCAGCTCAGCTAACTGTCTGCATCACAGACAGGCATGCTAGCTAGCAACAGCAGCACTTTTAGCACTCTGTAAACTATATTAATAACAACAATAAAACTCTGAAAGTTACATGTTTCAATAGCATCACACTCCCTTATAACAATATCTACAGCATTAACCTTGGGATGTTTTATTTATTTCACGTTATGGACTTCTACAAAGGAGTAATCTGCAACACATACCTTTCGCTCTCAGTGTTTTCTCGGACTGAGGAGAGCGGGAGCTACAGGTAGTACCAGGGTGTTAAGGGGTGACACAAGCACCCGGATGAAATAAAATACATTTAATGAAACAAAACCCGAAGATGTTAACATCATTCAGCTACTGTAGCTGCCTACCTAACATCAACAGGCAGCACCAGTAGCGCAACAATTAAAAATAGACACCAAAGTAAAGTTCCTGGCGATCATAGCGGTCTGACTCCCCCCTTCTGTCTCAACTTGGAATATTCCTGTTCGCGGGCTTTGGCAACTGACCCTCACCTGGTTGTTCTGTTCTGGGTTGTGTACTATTCTAATAATTTGAAGTTTGATGGAATAACCATTTTAACTCTACTACACTTACAAATGGTTTATTACTTATGTTGATAATTGGATATGGAGAAGGGTGAGCCGGTCAAGGATCGATTCGGACAAGGTGATAAATTGTATGACAAGCGACAGTTTAATTATGAGTAAAGATATCTGGTACAAGCGTATACGGTCTCGTTCCTTCGGCTCATAGAGAACCTCCAGAAAAAGCCCAGATAACAGAAATGCATAGACATTTTATACAACACAGAAAGTAGGTTGAGTCTGGAAGTTCTGGTCCTTTGGTTGGTTCTGGACAGGTTGTTGTCTTCTCAGATTGGTCCTGATGAGCTGGGCGTCATCCTTCTGAGTCTTATAGCAAAAGTTCTTTGTTATCAAATGTTCAGCTAAGCAGGAGATTTTGTGTGTGCGTAGTCAGCCCTCTGTCCTTGGTTATGTGTGTGTGTCTCATTATTTCGTGAAATGCGGACCCAAGCACTCTTTTGATCAAAGCCTTTCCTTATCAGTGTTTATGAAAGGTTTACGTCAGCCCTCTGTCCTTGGGTGTGTGTGTGTCTGTCTCTGTTTCTGTTTATAAGTGTGTGAGAAACCCTGCTTAGAAAGAAGTTAGTTATAACAATGTAATAGCAATATGCTTGTGTTATTTTAAATGGTATTTATTACAAATCCCCCTCTTCACGTCTCATAAGAGACGTGACAAAAGCTAGGACAAAAGCTATAAATGGCAAAATTAGAGTAAACTTTATCAGAAGATAAAGTTTTGATTCCCTCTCTTCACGTCTCACAAGAGACGTGACATAAACTTTAAGCGAATCCGGGCACAAGAAGGGAAACTTTTTCCAGAAGAAAAAGTTTTGATTCCCTCTCTTCACGTCTCCTAAGAGACGTGACATAAACATGGGATCAAGCAGGAGTAGTATATGCAGAAACTTTCTTGAAGAGAAAGTTTCATATGCCCTCTCTTCACATCTCCTAAGAGACGTGACATAAACTAGGTAAGAGTAAGAAAAGCAAAAGTAAACAACCAGGGAAACTTTCTCAGAGAGAAAGTTTTAATTCCCTCTCTTCACGTCTCCAAAGAGACGTGACATAAACTATGAATGGCGTTTAATTAGTCATCAGTCCAAAAGCCTGGCTCATCATCCTCCAGGGCAAGCATAGGAAACATCTGTCCCTTCTCTGCCTGGTTGGGATCAATAGCAGTAGTTATGATCCTAGTGGTCAGCGTTCGAATACATGGAATGCAGCAGCATCCACAAAGCACCAGTATCGCAGTGAAGACAGATATAGATACCAGTATGGAGGAAACAAGCATCTTATATTTCCCAAACGCATCCATCCAAGAGTCCCACATAGAGGTGTCAACCCCGGAGTGGTGCTTCATCTTCTCATTAAGTGTACGAAGACCTTCTAAGGCAACAGTAAGACTACCATCAGTTGCTGTGTTATTGGGAATGAAAGTACAACATTGCTCTCCGAACATGGCACAAACACCTCCGCGTTCAGCCAACAACATATCCACCGCGATTCTATTTTGGAATGCCATCAGGGAAGTAGCTTCCAATTGGCCATGGACCGCCTCGAAGCCTTGTTGAGTCCAATTGTCCAGTTTCTGGACATTAAAATTAATGTAATTGATTCGGTCCACATTTTTATTAACTGTACACCACCAGCAAAATGATGATTCAAAACCCGCTGCAACCTGGTCTACGAGTTTATACTTATCTGGCACCCCCCTAGGGACTCCTATGGCGTCAATATAGGTGGGGTCTCCAGGATCCACTCCTGTTGATCTTTTGGACCGGGATAAATCCCCGTCCCTCTCTACACGGGCCATCAGGTCCTTTACTTCCATAGGATACACTGAAACAGGAAGAAGCAGAGAGACAAGAGCACAAAGACCAGTGGCATTCCCTGGCAGGCGGTCATATAGATGATTTCCTCCACACCACCACCAGACATCAGCTCTAGACACAGGTTGGAAAGGGGCATTAGGATTATGGGTGTTATTGCACCATTCATAAGGTAATGCTCCCAGCATTGGAGGGCCAAGGGACATATTTATACAAGTGAAATTAGCCCTGGCAACCCGAGAAGAAAACATCGGGGCCCTTTCTAGTACTTTTAACAATAGGGTAAAACTTGTCCCATACGGAGCAGTTGGCAGTTGGGCTGTCATGTTTCATAACAGGAAGAAGACATACGTCAGGTAGGGTAGCTGGTACAATGCGTAGGAGTGGACGGGCTCCCATACATACCACACAGCTCTGGTGGGTGGCCTTTCCAGCCTCCTCAGTCACCAATAAGGATGAGCAAGGACCAAAAGGAGACCACTCCAAGAACTACTGAAAGGTTAAACCCTCAGGTCCATCCCTCTATACAACCTGTATCAGGTGGGCTCGTCGCCACCCGGGAACTTCAAACCTTCACAACAGGGAGGACAAACATCACTTTTTATTCATTCGACAACATCAACTACAGCAAACCAAGGGTCCTCCTCTTTCAGGCACACTCTCCTGCGAAAGCTTGATTCCGTATCAGCCTCTCCTACTGGAGCATCAAGCAGCAGCATCATACCAGAGGCCCTTGCCACATCTGTAACAGACTTCTTCAAACAAGGTATGATACAGGCAGCACAGAAATGAAAAACAACAACTAGTGTCAGAAATTCAGTAATCATCATTGCAGTGTACTTACCAAACCAACCACCCAGCCAGGGGAACAGTCCACTCTCCTCCACACCTGCAAGACCCCTCACCCCCACCGATAACCTTGCCAACCCACTCAGAGCTTTTGAAATGCTCCCATCCGGACTAGTATTGTTAGGGACAAACGTCTAACACTGTTCTCCAAACATTTTACATACACCTCCCTGGTCGGCCAGAATCATGTCCAGTGCTAGTCTATTTGGTCTACGAGGTGGCATCCAATTGTTCAGCCACCCCCGTAAGTGCTGTGTGGGTGTATTTAACAAATCATCATTAATTATAGTAGATATAATTGATCCAGGCATTATGCTTAGCATCAACAATAGCTGGGCCAATGATGGGCATCAGATGCCACAGGCCATCATTCCTGTTTAATGTCTGGAATTCGTGGGGGACCCCTATTGGGACCCCCAACAGGTTGGTGTGGATGTTATCTGTTCCCTCGGACCAAGGAGCGTCACGATTCTGCCGTCTCCTGGATTGGTCCCAAGCCTCTGTCATGTGCAGCTCCCAAAAGTTGGTTAGCTGTAACCTCAATAATAGGCAATGGTGTTTATCAGACTGGCCAAAACACATGTTCCCTGATAATCTCCTTTCAAAATGTGGTCAACCGCCTGGCAGGTCCACACATCCACCATACATCAGCAACACCTCTAGTTAATAGTGACATTAGTGATGCAGGCAGCAGTAGGGAACCTCCCATAGTCCATACCTCTACCTGTACCAGTGTTACAGCTGTAATATCCCCCATATGCCTTAACCCCCATGGTGTCTTCTGGGGACGGACTTCTGGGAACACAAGACTCAGAGTTTTACACAGGGTTGAATTTGGCTTAAACTTTCCAATATGCACATCCAACCTTCCCCCTTACTTAGGGCAAATGGGTGATCAGCCAGAATAGGTCTGGCATGTCCACATACGACACAGTCCTTTCTATTAAGTGTTTTGTAGGTCAACCACATATTCTCCCTTCCCTCATGACCAGTTTCAGTCCCCAATTGGTCACTATCTGAGATGTCTTTTACATTTATTACCTATACCAGATTGTAGAGTTCAGGTGATGGCGTGGGACTTGGTCTTGAAGTGGTGGAGGAGGCCGGCTGAACCTGGTCTGTTGGAACTGGTGGTGGTTCTGGCAGCACTGCGATGGTAACATCCCCATCGTATCCTAAACAGACAACTCAGGACTACAAGCAATCCTGTAAAGCCCCCTCCTCTCCCAGAGAACACATCATCAGCCAGAGATCAAGCAACACTTTCACTTCTATGAACAAACACAGTGAGGAAAGGTCGGGGGCAGGGAATTCTTCATTAAGGAGTTGATCCCCGAACTCTATTAGTAACGGTTCTTCTCCTTAACTCTGTGATCATTCGGCAGTGTCAGTGTGTCTCACCCTCCAAGTGCGATATGCCCCCAGGTCGGGTGAATCACCTTCTCCTTTAATTCACCTGTAATGCATAAAATCTTGGACATACAGGTTTGGTTAATAAACAGTTTGTCATTTGTTCTATCTGATTATATATTTAACTTCTATGCCTATTTTTTAGCTAGAATTTTTAATTTTAAATTAGTTTATTATCCAATAGGCCCCATCCTATCCTAGACCACAATGTACCCCTCCCCCGTTTGATACCTGGCTCTGGCCAGGTATCAACCTTACCTACTCATGACTTAGTACATTATAATATAGAAATCCAATTCTCCCTTGGGCGTACATTCATATCTATTCTTTTCCAATTCTCTGTCAAGTGACTTATCTACTTTAAAATGTATCTGTGCTGCTTATATGTGTTAACCCCCTTCTGTCCTATCTTATTTCACAGCCTACCTTGCTCATTTCCTGGTCCACCCTCCCCACTCTACTCTCAAACCTTCAAGGTCTCAACAGTGTGGGGTAGACCCATCTGTCTGCCTTTTTCTAATAATAGTCAATAACAACTATGTGTTCTTTTGCAATATTAACTAAGTGTCTCACTGTTTTGACTTTATCTATCCCAAATGGATTTAAAATAACAACATGTCTTATAGTGTCAATCTCTAAAGTCCTTACATAACCTTAATAAACCTATCTCTATCTTCTTATGGCCAAAACAAATGCTAACCATATAAATTCCTTTCTTTACTAATAAGCTCTCTATCACTTTTATTTCCATGCCCTATAGGCTTAAAATATCTCCTGTTCAAACCAATTCAATAACAGCCCATTCAAAACCGTCATAGCCAATGTTTAAAAACAGAATCCTGACTCCTCTGTGGTTAAAACTACAATTATGGTCAAGAGTTATAAACTCTATTATATCAATTTACCTCAAAACTAGTATTCCCAAATGACCACAATTTCATTATTCTCACTACATCCCCCCGTGATTGATCCCCCCGTGATTGACAGGAAAATGCAACGAAAAGAGGTCAAAAAGGTTACACCTACATTCGTGTTCCATACCATATCTAGACATACCAAAAGAACCCTTTATCTTAACAAAGTCCCTTGTCTAAATAAAACTCAGAAAGTAAAACACCTAATATTATCTTGTCTCTCGGAACACAGAAAACCCCTTAACCCAAAACGTTTACCACAAAAACAAAACCTAATAATTATGATAATACCCTTAAATCATTCGTTTTAAATTTCCCCGATGTTTCATGTATTAACCATACAACTGTGATAAACGTACACTGTCCCTTTAAAAACTCTCATGCCAGCCATGCTAGGTTGCGAGTCGTTCTTTGTTCCCCATAATGAAAACAGATCACGTTTAGAATACGTTTACTTATTGTTCGAATTTTCTGGTGTTACCTAAACCAAAACCAATAACTTTCAGCAACTTTTGAAAAGTATCTCAAAGCTATAATGTACACATTTTCCCTCTAAATGACACAACCAATTTTCTCTAGCATAATTTAATACGGCCACACCCGGTAAATCATTATCAAATGTTAAATATACAGGTTTAGTACTTTTATCAAATAGATTAGTATAGTTCAAATAAAGATATGCGTTTACTAGCGCTCAACCTGTGTTCAGAACGCAGCAACTAGCCAATATAATACCAAAAATGACTGTCTTATTCATGCCTCTAGGCAAAACATCTAGTTACTCCAACTAAGTTTAGCAGCAAAACTATCGTATAAGTAAAATCAACTTCTCAACTTTCTCCATTCCAAAGTGTAAACTTACCATATACTTCGCTAAATTTATATCGCATGTCAGCCAATCCATAACAATAATATCATTAGTCTGTAAATTTAACCTAAATAAGTTATTAAATGTATTCTCTCTACTCCGAATTGGTTCTAAGTTTTTTCTGTCACCAGCATTCAAACAGGCTCCCGTTTGCTGGGAGACCGTTGAGTGCTGCAATACTGCCATCTTCTGTCCATTCTCTGTACAGCTCTCCACCCCCAACTATTCTAAGAGTTATGAGTGTGTGGAGGAATATCACAAATAAGGGGCCAGATATCCCTAATCTCGCCCAGGGAGGGAGATATCCCTCTAACTGGGAGAGGTTCCTTTTTCAGGGGAGGCGAAGTTTGATGCCGCATCACCTGAGTCAGGAGTGTCTTAATTTGGAATCGAATTTAGGCCGCTCAAATCGGCTCTGACTTCTGTAAGGAATTGGAGCTAGAGTGCAATGTGTGAGGTGGTGCCAAGGTGCGCCTGATTTACCTTTGACCTGAACTGAGTGTGAAGTAACCTCCTTCACTTCGTACAGTTCAGTCCACCTGGGTTCCAGCCACTTTCTCTTGTGGACTCTTACCCCACCCAGTCACCATTTTACATTCCGTGGTGGCGTGCCTCCTGGCAGCTTCCCCTCTCGGACCTTGCGAACCTGGGTAGAGAGTGCTACAGAGAGTTCCGTCAGTTTCCTTACATAATCAGTCATACCTATCTGGTGTACATCAAGAGCGGGCATATGACCTCCCTCTCTTGGTGGTCCTTTTCTTCTTAAACAAATGACTTTTATTCTTTTCTACCTCCCTGTCTCTAGCTTCCTGCACTGCCTCTCTCAGTCCGCCTTCCATCGTACTCAGTTGGACCCTGCTTGGCGGCCCCCCTCCTAGATAACCTACCTGTGTCTATCTTCAACTTCAACCCTTCCCAAACCTTCCTTATCGACTTCCACTGTTCTTTTCCCCCTGACCTGTCCTGTACTTTCTGATCTAGAAAATCGTTAAATTTTAGCTTTGGAGTATTTGGGGTCGTCATATTTTATTTTAATGCAGTGGAATTTATTACAGAATAGTTTTGGTAATGTGTGTGCGTATATCAGTGTATATGTTTGACTATCCGACTGTACTTAGCCCGTCACTGGATAAAATCCAGCAATGTATCCCTGGAGACAAGTACTCTGCCTTAACTCAGAGCTCCTCCCTCGTACACTCGGAATTTAATTTTTCTATGTATCGTTTGTTTATCAGGCGTTGTGGAACGTGCAAAATTTCTCAGTCCTAATAATATTCTTTCTCAGTTTAAACCAACACCAATAATTTTTTACATGTATACATTAAACATTTACATTTTTCCCACTATGAACATTACCCTTTAGACGTTGAACACTTAGACTTTAGACATTGGAAACATTACACTTAAACATTGAACATTTTTCAACCTGGCGCCTACAAACACAAATAGACTATTCTTCACCGGACAATCGCCCGGACTATTGAATAAGTCTAGCCTACTCCTCACCGGTCACAGCCGGACTATATGAATAGGTCTTGACAAACTTTACCCCACTCCTCACCGGTCACAGCCGGACTATATGGATGGGGATGGAACAAGCCTATCCTTCACCGGCTGAATAGCCGGACTATTGAATAATCCCTATCCCAATTTTAAGCCTACCCTTCACCGACTGAATAGCCGGACTATTGAATAGTGCTTACTATATTCCTCACCGGACACAGCCGGACTATACGAATAGTTCTTTTTATCACAAATTAAGCCTATTCCTCATCGGTCACAGCCGAACTATATGAATAGCACTTTTAACACAAATTAAGCCTATTCCTCATCGGTCACAGCCGAACTATATGAATAGCACTTTTAACACAAATTAAGCCTATTCCTCATCGGTCACAGCCGAACTATATGAATAGCACTTTTAACACAAATTAAGCCTATTCCTCATCGGTCACAGCCGAACTATATGAATAGCACTTTTAACACAAATTAAGCCTATTCCTCATCGGTCACAGCCGAACTATATGAATAGCACTTTTAACACAAATTAAGCCTATTCCTCATCGGTCACAGCCGAACTATATGAATAGCACTTTTAACACAAATTAAGCCTATTCCTCATCGGTCACAGCCGAACTATATGAATAGCACTTTTAACACAAATTAAGCCTATTCCTCATCGGTCACAGCCGAACTATATGAATAGCACTTTTAACACAAATTAAGCCTATTCCTCACCGGTCACAGCCGGACTATATGAATAGATCTTAATACTTACAAATTATTCCCACATATGTTCACTTCACTGTCGTTCACATGTCATTTATATATGTAAATTTACTCAAGAATCCATACTCACACTCGGTAGTACTGATCAAAATTTGGATAGACTATACGACAATATGCAAAGTTTGATTTAACAGGTCTTGCTTACCTTGTTTATTGGTCGACCAGAAGATCAGTTTCCCGAGCTGAGCAGAATTGTTGACCTCCCCCCAAAGATTTCACCTGTCCTCCGCGAACCGTCCTTCCACCAACTCGCCCCCTCACATCCACATCAACCACTCTGGACCGGGTATCTAGATAACCATCCTCTGCTACCATGTTTCTGTTGATAATTGGATATGGAGAAGGGTGAGCCGGTCAAGGATCGATTCGGACAAGGTGATAAATTGTATGACAAGCGACAGTTTAATTATGAGTAAAGATATCTGGTACAAGCGTATACGGTCTCGTTCCTTTGGCTCAGAGAACCTCCAGAAAAAGCCCAGATAACAGAAATGCATAGACATTTTATACAACACAGAAAGTAGGTTGAGTCTGGAAGTTCTGGTCCTTTGGTTGGTTCTGGACAGGTTGTTGTCTTCTCAGATTGGTCCTGATGAGCTGGGCGTCATCCTTCTGAGTCTTATAGCAAAAGTTCTTTGTTATCAAATGTTCAGCTAAGCAGGAGATTTTGTGTGTGCGTAGTCAGCCCTCTGTCCTTGGTTATGTGTGTGTGTCTCATTATTTCGTGAAATGCGGACCCAAGCACTCTTTTGATCAAAGCCTTTCCTTATCAGTGTTTATGAAAGGTTTACGTCAGCCCTCTGTCCTTGGGTGTGTGTGTGTCTGTCTCTGTTTCTGTTTATAAGTGTGTGAGAAACCCTGCTTAGAAAGAAGTTAGTTATAACAATGTAATAGCAATATGCTTGTGTTATTTTAAATGGTATTTATTACACTTAACATTATAAAGTGTTACCCTTAATTGCATATTCTTGCATTTTACCCTCATTTACATACACAATACACCATTGAGATAGACTTGGACTTTATCTGATATCATGCAGTATTGTACATTTCAACTTTACTGCACTTGATGAAGATGTTTGAATTGAACCAATTGAACCAGTAGAGGGAGATATTAAACAACATATAGAATGATTCATGACGTCCTCGGAATGTACTTTTAGAATACTTACATACTATTCATCATTGAATAACATGAAACAACAACAGACCTATGCCTTCTTATGCCTTCCCCAAGTCATTCAAATTCAATTCATCCAAATCATTCTGTATCAACACCACATGTATCTTTGACGAGAACGCTGAGATTAGTAATGTCAGTGTATTGTTACATGAAAGAAGCAATTACAACAATTGTATAACATAACTATATGAAACCTATGTTTGAGAAACTAGGGAATAGAATTATAGGAACTTCAGAGTTAAAATGTGTTTAGCTGTCACTTTGAACCATGGATAAAAGAAAGCATAAATTATTGGATTAATTAAGGAATTAACAAGTGGCAGAAAACGGATGAAAACGGATAAATTGTCACTTAAAAAAGACAAAAATAATAAAATAAATAGAGATGGAATCCAACAAATGAAATAGGTGAAAACAACAATAGCTAGAGTTTTTGCTGCTTTTCTCTCAGACTTATTTGCCTGTACAGTTTTAACACCAGACACACTGACAGCCTCTTTTGAAAATACCTTTCTGGCCTGTGATCTGGCCACCACAAAGATTTTCAAATAAAGCGGTATAATAATAGAGCATGGGACAACCATTGTAATTACAAGGTCAATTATATTACCCCAGATTGACCCTTGAAGATGGCAAGATGCAGTAGATGATAGAGTACAGTATATACATATACATATGAGATGAGTAATGTAGGATATGTAAACATTATATTAAGTGGCATTGTTTAAAGTGGCTAGTGATACATTTTTACATAATTTCCATCAATTCCCATTATTAAAGTGTCAGAGCAGTAACCAAGCCATGAAGTCGAAGGAATTGTCTGTAGAGCTCCGAGACAGAATTGTGCCGAAGCACCGATCTGGGGAAGGGCACGAAAAATTTCAAGAACACAGTGGACTCTATCAATCTTAAATGGAAGAAGGTTGGAACCACAAATACTCTTCCTAGAGCTGGCAGCCCGGCCAAACTGAGCAATTGGGAAGAAGGGCCTTGGTCATGGAAGTGACCAAGAACACGAGCGAGTTCCTCTGTGGAGATGGGAGAACCTTCCAGAAGGACAAACCTCTGCAGCACTCCAACAATCAGGATTTTATTGTATAGTCGCCAGATGGAAGCCACGCCATAGTAAAAGGCACATAACGGCCTTGGAGTTTTGCCAAAAGGCACAGAAAGGACTCTCAGACCATGAGAAACAAGATTCTCAGGTCTGAAGAAACCAAGATTGAACTCTTTGGCCTGAATGCCAAGTGTCACGTCTGGAGGAAACCTGGCACCATCCCTATGGTGAAGCATGGTGGTGGCAGCATCATGCTGTGGGGATGTTTATCAGCAGTAAGGACTGAGAGACTAGTCCGGATTGAGGGAAAGATGAACGGAGCAAAGACTAGAGATCCTTGATGAAAACCTGCTCCAGAGCGCTCAGGACCTCAGACTGGGGAGAAGGTTCACATTCCAACAGGACAACGACCCTAACACACAGCCAAGGCAACGCAGGATTGGCTTCGGGACATGTCTCTGAATGTCTTTGAGTGGCCCAGCCAGAGCCCGGTCTTAAACCCGATCGAACATCTGTGGAGAGACTTGAAAATAGCTGTGCAGCGACGCTCCCCATCCAACCTGACAGGATCTGCAGAGAAGAATGGGACAAACTCCCCAAATACAGGTGTGCTTAGCTTGTAGCGTCATACCCTGTATTCACTGGCAAAGGTGCTTCAACAAGGTACTGAGTAAAGGGTCTGAATACTTAGGACTCTCCAGAGAGTGGTGCGGTCTGCAGTGTGCCCATCGGGGGCACACTGCCTGTCCTCCAGGACATCTACAATACCCAATGTCACAGGAAGGCCAAAAAGATCATCAAGGACATCAACCACCCGAGCCACGCCATCATCCAGAAGGCGAGGTCAGTACAGGTGCATCAAAGCTGGGACACAAGGCCCTCAGACTGTTAAATACCCATCACAAGGTGACTACCACCCAGTTACTCAACCCTGCACCTTAGAGGATGCTGCCCTATGTACATAGACATGGAATCACTGGTCACTATTATATTGTTTACATAGTGCTTTACTCATCTCATATGTATATACTGTATTCTACTGTATTTTTTGCCAATACCACTGTCAAGTTGTCTAGGTGTTATAATTATTTCAGCTCTGCCCAAACTTGAAAACGGCTTGCTCAACCCGTGAAGGATGCAAAGGGACAACTCAATTCCTTTCCAGTGTTTTATTATGGTTTTGATGCCATTTGTTGAATATGTTGAAACAGTTGATTTGTTGAATAGAGTAGTTGAATGACAGAGGAATAAGGAATAGGGAATAGGAATAGGAATAGGTTGATAACCTTAAAACAGAGAATAAACATGCATTATTTTACACTAAACAATGCATGACACAGCAACAAAGCATGGCTTTGAATAAAGTAAACGTTTAAATAATTTAATCTAGCACTTCTAGCAATTACTTCTGCAGTCAGAAAATATCCACAACAAAAGAAGTCACCACTCCTACCAGAGTTAAACATGTAAATTGTGCTAAGCACTGGATGCAACATAATAAATAATTCCAAACATTACATACCAGTTGCGTCTTTAGGGTTGAACAATGAGCTGTGTGTATGTTGAGGACCAAACATTTTATACCCATGCTTATCTGCCAGGTGCGCATGTAAAAGTAGTCCCTCCAGAAATCCTGGCTCAATTTTTTAGTTCCACCCGTGTTTTTGGGTTATCTGCCCTCTTGAGGCCTGGAGTTCTTTAAAGGAAGAGCTCCCATTGTGCTCATGTTTTGAGTGTTCTGTTTTTTGACGCAACACCTCCCACTTGACCTCCTGGTTCTTGAACCCAAGGAGGTCACACGAACCTCTGTGTTGGGGCATGTTCGATTTCAGCTATCAGGCTCTTCCTTCTTCAACAGGAAGTAAAACAATGATGCGTCTGACATCCCTATGAAGAACTGTAGCAGGTATTTTAGTTGAGAGTTTCTTTGACTTCTCTTGAGCAGGCTTCACAGTTGGGACTGGGTAGCTGGGAAAAGTTCTGACATGCACATCTCTGACGATGCCCTTCTTGTCAATGTTGACACTGATGACTCTGGCTAGGCATTTTGGTCAGCCAGCCAGACAACATCTCCAACAGCCACATTCCTATGTATTGTGTGCCATTTACTCCTCACGAATAGATTGGGCCCAGCTAACTAACTCCACTTCCTCCAGAACCGGTCAACTTCTGTTTGGATAGCTCTCAATCTTTTGTATGGGTAGCTTTCAAAATCAAAGCATCCAAGATCTCCTCTGGGTCCAATCCGTCCAAGCAGAAGGGAATTTGGGCTGATGTATTCTATGCAGTCCTCCCGGCTTTGAGTTCTTGCATCTATGGGCCTCTCATTGGCAAGGTTAGCAGCCGTGTAGAGAAATGTTTGAAACTCACTCCATGTGAAGAGTCCTTCTCCTCCCAGGTTGTGCAAAGCCCGCTTCACAGTACGAACAGCTGCTTCTGCAGCTCCATTCCTGTGAGGGGAGTCTGCTGGGTGGATTTTCCAGCTCGATTCTGTCCCATGCTTGGAAGCTTCATTTTCAAGCTCAGATTTACCTAGTTGATCCAAGAAGAGGTAGAGTTCTTTGAGGGCAGGTCTGGCACCCACAAAGTTCTTTCCAGGATCTGACCACAATTTCTTCGGGTGCCCTCTCAGTGCCGTGAATCTTTGGTAAGCCAGTAGGAAGCCTTCAGTCGACTGGTCACTGACAACATCTGTGTGTATAGCTCTGGATACCATGCAACAGAAGACAATACCCCACACCTTGAGCTTGGTTTTCTTTTTCACCTCGTCCTTGACTTCATACGGTCCAAATAAGTCCACTGTTGTGTACTCAAATGGTCTGGCTGGTGTTATCCGCTCGGATGGAAGGTCACTCATGATCTGTTGGCACTTTCTGGCCCTGGCCTTTCTGCACACCACACAGTTGTCAACTCTCTTTTTAGCCAGCTTCCGGCCTTTTATCACCCAGGCTTTCTTCCTCATCCGGAGGAGTGTGCCTGCTATTTCTTCATGGTTTGCACCATGGGCCTCTTGAGCTAGGAGAGTGGATATCCATGCCTCATATGGTAGAATTGGTACGGCAGTTTCGTCCTCATCAAAGATCTGGAACCCTCCTCCACAAACTAAGAGCCCAGTCTCTTTATCTCTGTAAACAGCGAGTCTGTTGAGAGTGGTGTCTTGAAAGGTTATACCTTCTTGAGCTGCAAGGAACAAGTCTCTTAGTGCATCTTCACACTTCCCGACTGAGTACAGCTTGTTTGGCTCTGGACCTCCAGTTTGTTGAAAGAGCGTCCTCCCACTTCGGTTTATCTGAGGCTGAATTCTTGGTCAACATTTCTTTCCATCTCGTTGCGGCTCTCCAAACCCAGGCAATGACTCGGATCAGCCTGGTCAGACTGCTGAATTTCCTGATGTCAATCAGTTTGGTTACCGCAGAGCCGGCTGGTGATCTTCGGATCTGAGTCTTGGGTTCATCTGGCTCATTTTGCTGTGCATCACTCTGGTTTCTCTTGACCTGCGCTCTGGTCAGTGCTGCCGAGAAAGCTTTCCTTCGAAGTTTGTTTATGCCTTCCTTGGCCAATTTCTTTGGCTGACTTATGTGGCCACTCTTTCACAGGTTGCCTCAGGAAGGCTGGTCCATCCTGCCACATGGAATCTTCCTGGAGGTCTTCTGGGGCTGCCCCTCTTGTTATGATGTCAGCACTGTTCAGGCCTCCTGGAATCCACCACCAGTCTTCTACGGATGTGGATTTCTGGATCTCTCCAACTCTATTCGCAAAGAAAGTTTGATATCCATAGCTGTCTCTCTGGATTGCTCCCAACACAGTTTGACTGTCCAGTAGATGGAGCCATCGTTCAATTTCTATTCGACTGTGCTTTTCAACGTACTTTCGAAGTCGTGCTGCATAGACAGCACCGCAGATTTCAGCTTTTACTGGTTCTCCCTTTTGGTCCAATGGTGTGAGCTTTGCTTTGGATTCAACCAGTCTGACTTTGATGCCTTGCTGGGTCTCCCATCTTAAGTACACTACGGCTCCATAGCTCTTGTCACTTCCAGAGAATGTTATTCCCCAAGGTTTTCCAATCCAGTTGACTGGTGTGAGGCTTCTGTGAAAGGTGATTTGGCCAAGACGTGTGTATTCCTCAAAGAATTGGATGGCTTCTTCCCTCAAATTTTCAGACAAAGGTTTGTCCCAAGTGTCTCGGGTCAGAGTTTTGCCTCCAGCTTCCTGAAACGCCTTTCTGACAAGAATGGCGCCCTTTTGTTTGGCAGGTGTGACGAGGCCTATTGGGTCATACAGGCTAGCTACCTGGCTCAGCAGTTCTCTCCTCGTCAGTGGGTTTGGAGTTTTCCCTCTCACCTCTTCATCAAGTAGATTTTGGCCGACTCTCATTTTCCCTTTCCTCTTTGAGAAATTGATTGAAGTCATGAGGTACAGTTTATCCTCCTCAACAAGGTATCCAACTCCAAGGGCTTTATTGTCTCCTTCCCTCATTTGGTTTGGGAGAATGAGTGCTGTGCTTGACTGCGCTCCTTGTTCTCCTGGTACGATCTCCTGCCTCCCACTTTAATTTGACCGGACCCAGGGCTTGAGGACGAAGCCGCCTGCCTTCAGGATCTCTTCAACCCTTTTGGTGTTCTGGTCCAGCTTTTGCAAGTCATTATGGGAAGTCAGGATGTCATCGACATAGGTATCCTCTTCAAGGATCCTACGTTCCTCCTCCAGGTGAGCAAACATGGGCAGTTTGCCTGTCTCTCTCATAGCCAATTGCGCAATGCACCCTGCTGGTCGATCGCCAATGTTGACTCTGGTGATCGCATACTCTTCAATCTCTTCCTCCTCAGTGTCTCTCCAGAGAAATCTGTGGAGGTGCATCTCCAGGTCTTCCAACCACACAGAATTGTACATTTTCTTAATGTCGCCGAGGGCAGCATGGACGCCTCTCCTGAACCTGAGTAGTACTGCTCGGATGGGATTGAGGACATCAGGCCCTTTCAGCAGAAGGTCATTCATGCTGACCCCTCTAAACTTCTGGCTGCTGTTCCATACCAGTCGCACAGGTGTTGTGAGAGAGTGCAGGTTTGCCGCCACCAAGTGGCTGACATACCATATTGGCCCCTTCCAGCTGGCAATGAGCTCTTTGGTGAGTTTCTTCGCTGCTCTTCTCTCCACCATTTCATGGACTTGAGCTGTGTATGCTATTCTCCACTCTGGCTCTTTTTTGAGTTGCTTTCCTGTTCTCAAGAAGGTGGCTTCCACCCCACTCCTGTTGTCAGGAAGGGAACTTGGATCTTGAATCTAGGGGTATTTTGTGTCCATGTGGGGTTCATCACTGTGAGCATCTGCTTTGATGTAGGTGAGGCCTTTCCTTATGATCTCCAACTCTCTTTCCTCACTCAGTCATTTCTTTGCCTCCTGGTTGACAGTTGCCGCACCGGCATCCTCCACACTTTGGGTCGCAAGCTGCTCCAATGCTGTCCCATTTCCACCACTCCAAGAACTCTCTGCGAGCAACTGTGCCTTTGGTTTCAGCTGTGAACAGCTTAGCTATCTCTTGATACTTGACAGCGGTTGCTCTCATGGATCGAGCAAAGTGTGTTTCAGACCTGTGTGCGGCTATATCCACTTCTTCAAACAGATCTGGATGTGCTCCACCAACAGTCTTTCCTAGCGGGCCTTCCCACAAGACAAGGTCTCCAATCACCTTCACTCTTTGCGGAGCAAGTCTTCCTTCGCGGTGGCTTATCAGTAGCTCAATACTCTCCGGTCTACTCAGATCTCCTAGATTGACTTCTGGGAAGAACTTCTTGAGTTGCTCAGGTTTGATGACTCTGTGGATGTTGGCAATTTCATTCAAACCATAGCAGATAAGCTCATGAGCTCTTTCCGTGCCTATGGGCGTTTTGACCCTCACTCTGAGGAGATATCTTCTATATATTCTAACCTTCATGGCCATTCCTCCGACTCCATGAACGACTAAAGTGATGTTTTCACTTCGAAGATTTAATCTTCTGGCAGCTCTGTGAGTGATGTAGTTTGTGTCCGATGCCAAGTCGATCAGGGTTCCAATTTTTTGTCCTGCATTGGCAGTTACCTTGAGCAGCATTAGAATAACTGGCAATTCTTCTACTGCACTTGACTCAGTCACTCCCAGCTGATTCTTTTCGACACAGTTTGTTTTCGCAGTGATGTTGGTGAATGCTTTCTTGAATTTCTCTGCCATCTCTGGGGAGAGCTTAGATACAAATTCCTCCTGCTCCTCTGTAACCGTATACCTTCTCACATTGGATTGTCTTCTGTCTGAGTCACTCCTCTTGAAATCTCCCTTCAGACAAAGAAAGAAATGATGGTCTTTCTTACAGTCTCTTTTCCTGCACAGGTAAGTGTCTTTGCATTCATCATCTTCTCCATGACAGACCAAGCACCTCTTGCAGGCCCCCAGCTTTTCTACAGCATCCAACTTTTCCACCGGCTTCAGTTCTTTGAAACGCTTGCAAAAGAAGATCTTTTCTCTATGCTTTTCATCTCCACAGACAACACAGCCGCCTTTCCTTGTGGAACGTGTGGACGCATATTTTCTCTCCACACAAGCATATTTATTTTCTGGCTTTTCACTCACTCCCAGCTGCTCTAATTTTTCAAGAATTTCCTCCTGTGTTTTCAGGAATTTAAGAAGGTTTTCAAAGTGATTGTCCGGCGTGACATTATTCCTCGGGTTAACCATGAAGACAAGCCAATCTCGCTTGATGTTGTCAGGTAACTTGCTTTCTATGGATTTGATCACTAGAGGGTTGTTGATGGCTCCTGTGCCTCCAAGCTCTGTGAGATCATCCAGTGCCTTCTCTATAGTTTGGATCATGTCGATAACTTTCCTTGGCTGATTTGCTCTTAAAGCAGGAATTTTCTCCAGATCCTCAATTATCTCCAAGGCAATTGTAGACTTGTTTCCATACCTGTTCTCAAGCACCCTGAACATGTCCTCAGCAGTATTGTAAGTAGACAAACGGAGGTCTCTACACATTCTCTCATCTACACTGTCAAGGAGTTGGATCTTCTTTACTTCGACTGAGCCTGTTGGTTCCCCCTGCTTCTGTAGACTCTCCCAGTCTCTCCTCCATCGATGGAAATTCCTTTTATACCCACTGAACCTGGGTAAACAGGTTGGTTTTATTCTCAGTGTCGGCTGTGGAGCTGGCACGGGCATCTGCGCTCTCCCTCTGTCTTTATCCTCTTCTGCAATTCTTTGCGCTGTGAGAAATCCTTCCCTCCTTGCTTCAAGGTTGTTTCTGAATGCTTTCAGATCCTTTACTCTGGCTTCCAGCCGTTCTTTTTCTGCTACTGGAATCCACATCTCCCACTCTGCTAGGCTTGTGATTGCATCTTGGACTTGTGCCTTCGCACCATCCCACCGTAGCTCGAAGCCATCTCTATTTACAGCAATAACAGGTATTTGAGCAACTCCATCACAGGCGGTCTCAGCTTCTTTGATTGCAGACTTCACCTCGTCCTCCCCGTATCTAGGCCATAGGTTGGACTGGATCATCCCCCTGACCTCATCCAATCGTACTTCGCATTCTTGGAATGTCTTCTCAAGTTCAGTCTGCTGCTGCTTGCTCAGGTCAGCTTCTTCACCCTCATCGGTTTCAGCTTCAATGTCTGCCAGAAGTCCAGCCCTGTATTCATCATTTGTCTCACTGACCTTCCTTGCCTCCGACGTGAGCTTCTTGAACTCCTCTCGCAGTTCGCTCTTAGTCATGTGTTTTGCACCTCTGCTAAGGAAGTTTGCTTGCTTGGTAAAAGCACTCTTAGCCAAAGTTCTTTCTTGCTTCAGCTCCTTCACTGTTTTCCCAAGAGTTTCCTCCGCCATTTTGAGATGTAAGCCAATCCTCCTCTCTGCGACGACAGCTTTCCTGACTTCAGGCCGTTAATCCTTTTGTCTTCACTGCCACGTTGGTTATCAACTGTCAAGTTGTCTAGGTGTTATAATTATTTCAGCTCTGCCCAAACTTGAAAACGGCTTGCTCAACCCGTGAAGGATGCAAAGGGACAACTCAATTCCTTTCCAGTGTTTTATTATGGTTTTGATACCATTTGTTGAATATGTTGAAACAGTTGATTTGTTGAATAGAGTAGTTGAATGACAGAGGAATAAGGAATAGGGAATAGGAATAGGAATAGGTTGATAACCTTAAAACAGAGAATAAACATGCATTATTTTACACTAAACAATGCATGACACAGCAACAAAGCATGGCTTTGAATAAAGTAAACGTTTAAACAATTTAATCTAGCACTTCTAGCAATTACTTCTGCAGTCAGAAAATATCCACAACAAAAAAAGTCACCACTCCTACCAGAGTTAAACATGTAAATTGTGCTAAGCACTGGATGCAACATAATAAATAATTCCAAACATTACATACCAGTTGCGTCTTTATGGTTGAACAATGAGCTGTGTGTATGTTGAGGACCAAACATTTTATACCCATGCTTATCTGCCAGGTGCGCATGTAAAAGTAGTCCCTCCAGAAATCCTGGCTCAATTTTTTAGTTCCACCCGTGTTTTTTGGGTTATCTGCCCTCTTGAGGCCTGGAGTTCTTTAAAGGAAGAGCTCCCATTGTGCTCATGTTTTGAGTGTTCTGTTTTTTGACGCAACAACCACTCAGATACCCTTGCTTGTCAAAATATTAATATTTTTTAATTCCATTCTTTTAACTTTTAGATGTGTATGTATTATTGTGAATTGTTAGATACTACTGAACTGTTGGAGCTAGGAAGAAAACATTTCACACACCCACAATAACATCTGCTAAACATGTTTGTGTGACCTATAAAGGAACAAAAGCATTTTGCTTCAGCCACAACATCTGCTGAATATTTATATGTGACCAATAAAATGTGATTTTGTAGTGTATTAAAGGTAGTAACCCTTTAAATGTAATGCTCAGTTAAATGATGTATTTAGATATTGGTTCCCTTACCCAGTAAGCAGCCTATGAACTGCTCTTAGTCTATGCCGCTCTGACATTGCTCATCCATATATGCATATATTCTTAATTCCAGTCTTTACTTAGATTTGTGTGTATTATGTATTTGTTGTGAAATTGTTAGATATTGCTGCACTGTCGGAACTAGGTGCAGAAACATTTCGCTACACCCGCAATAACATCGGATAAACAAATGTTTTTCACCAACAAAATCTGATTTGATTTCTACTGAGTGACTGCAATCAGTCAGTGCCAAGAAACAAGAATGTTATCATTTTCAGACAAACACGTTACTTCCTTCAGCACACTACTACAACAGTGTGACTGTTTTGGAATAAAATGTTCAATATATTTCCTTTAATGTCCTCTGTGTTGTGTGCTTATTGTTTAACCATTGATTTGTTCAAGGTCATTTTGAGAACTTAGAGAGCATCAGGTCCTGCTGGAATATCTACCAATAGCATGTCCATCTTATTGTGATAAATTACACTGGTCACTGTTCAAAACATTTATAAAGTATTAAGAAAGTATGAATAGTCCTCACTTTAGATTAGGGACTGCAAAACTACTTTACTAATGATCAGTAAATGGTTTATAAGAACATGTATTAAACATCTGATGAATGATCTTCTGAATCATTATTACATAATATAAACGTTGTTTATAAATGTGTGAAAAACTAGCTTACAAAAAACAATATGGGAGTAATGATAAATAAATGATGAATAAACTATTTACTAATCCATTTTGAACTATTTAGTGTGTTACCCAATCTCTATATTCCTTCAGAGTAAACAGTATCTGAGAGAGCTGCTCTGGTGTGACCCCTGACCTGGCAGCAGTGATGTAGTGAGAGTAGTGGTAGTGTTCATACCCAGTATGTTGAGGTTGAAGTGTCTGCTGTGGTCTCCTGCTCTGTTGTGTTGAATAATTCATGTATATACTGTAGTAGTTATTTATAAATGTGAGAATACCTAGCTTAGTAACATTTCACAAATGTGGCCTTAATATTAAATGGTGAGCAAACAGAAATGCCTTACAAATGGTTTATTACTGAATGTTATTATAAAGTGTTACCCATAATTGCATATTCTTACATTTTACCATCAACTACTTACACAATACAGAAGTTATTTAGACCTGTACGTTATCTGATATCATGCGGTATTGTACATTTCAACTTTACTGCACTTGATGAAGACGTTGTGTCACAATTGAGCCACTAGAGGTAGATGTTAAGCAACATACAGAATGACTCGTGACGTCCTCAAAATGTACTATGAGAATACTTACATACTATTTGTCAATAAGTAACACGGAGCAACGACAGACTTGACACACAATGACTACAATGTCCTTTATAAAACAATCTTTTGCCTTTATGCCATCTCCAATTTATTCCAATCCAATCCAGACAAATCATTCTGTATCAACACCACATGTATCTATGATGACAACACTGAGATAAGTCATGTCGGTGTATTGTTACATTAAATAATTACAACAATTGTAGAACAAAACTATATCGAACCTATGTTTGCCGAACTAGTGAATCATATTATAGGAACTATAAACGTCTTATCTTCAAAGTTAAAATAAGTTTAGCTGTCACTTTGAACCATGGATAAAAGAAAGCATAAATTATTGGATTAATTAAGGAATTAACAAGTGCCAGATAACTGGTGAAATATGATATTAAATGATCACCTAAACCTGAAGAAAAAAAGTAAATTAATAGAGTTGGAATCCAACAAATGAAATAGGTGAAAACAACAATAGACAGAGTTTTTGTTGCTTTTCTCTCAGACTTATTTGCCTGTACAGTTTTAACACCAGACACACTGACAGCCTCTTTAGAAAATACCTTTCTGGCCTGTGATCTGGCCACCACAAAGATTTTCATATAAAGTGTTATAATAATAGAGCACGGGACAAACATTTTAAGTACAAGGCTAATGATATTAACCCATGTTATTCCTTCAACAATAAAACATTCTGTCAAACACCTACTGGGTATTTGTACATTTACAAAGTTTTTAAAAATAACAGCATTGTATATGATACAACAACACCAGGTGATGGATATACAACACATCATTCTTGTTGTTGTTATTTTAGAGTGGTACAATAAGGGATCACACACAGCAACATAGCGATCAATAGATATCAAGACCAAATTGCCCAGAGATAAAGAAGTACATAAACAAGCAATGAAGAAATGAAACGCACAGAAATATTCCCCAAAACCCCAGCATGATTCCATTATTGCTACAGTCATTACTGGTATCACAATCAGTCCCACCAGGAGATCTGACACAGCCAGAGAGAGGATGAGCAGGTTGGTTGGAGTGTGGAGCTGCTTGAAGTGAGAGATGGAGATAATCACCAGTACATTCAAAAATACTGTAACCGCTGAAATCAATGAGAAGAAGATGTACAGTGTTATGTAGATAGATGTCGATAGCAAAACCTTTCTGCAAGAAGAGTTTCCGTCTTGAAAACAGTATTGAATATCTTCATGTTTCTCCATTCGTAATAAAAGGTAAAAATGCTGAGGTCCTTCTCCTGCTTGGTCCTGTGTGTGACCCTGTCAGGTCCGCCTTCTGACAAACTCTGAGCTCTGCATCTCTATTTATCCCTGTGTTACTGACAGACACTCCCCTCCCCAGGATCTCTGCACGCACGCACGCACACACACACAAACGGTTGGATAAACAAATAGTTAATGAAAGCATGATGTATGTAACGGTTGTTCTCCTCCTCTTCAACCGAAAAGGAGGAGTAGTGATGGAACCAAGGCGCAGCGGGTTGTGAACACATAATTTATTTAAAAACAAGACGAAAAAACACGAACTTCACTATAACTAACAAAACAACAAACGGAGTAGACAGACCTGGACGACTAACTTACATTAAACACGAAGAACGCACGAACAGGGAAAAATAGACTACACAAAATGACGATGTACAAAACAAACCGAACAGTCCCGTATGGTGCGACAAACACTGACACAGGAGACAACCACCCACAACGAACACTGTGAAACAACCTACCTAAATATGACTCTCAATTAGAGGAACGCCAAACACCTGCCTCTAATTAAGAGCCATACCAGGCAACCCTTAAACCAACATAGAAACAGAAAACATAGAATGCCCACCCAAACTCACGTCCTGACCAACTAACACATACAACAAACTAACAGAAATAGGTCAGGAACGTGACAATGTAAAGTAATACGGGATTGGATGTTGCTGTGCCCAGCTAGCCTGTCCTTCAGCCTTACTGATAGTTAGAGATGAGAGAAAAGGTACATTTTCTCCAATTCAAATCAAATCAAATGTTATTTGTCACAAGCGCCGATCAGGTGTGGACCTTACAGTGAAATGCTATAGAGGTACTGGACGGCAGGAAGCTTGGCCCCGGTGATGTACTGGGCCGTACTCACTACCCTCTGTAGTGCTTTGCGGTCGGAGGCCGAGCAGTTACAAATACCAGGCAGTGATGCAACCAGTCAGGATGCTCTCGATGGTGCAGCTGTAGAACTTTTTGAGGATCTGAGGACCCATGCTAAATCTTTTCAGTCTCCTGAGGGGGAATAGGCTTTGTCGTGCCGTCTTCATGACTGTCTTATCTCCACTTCATGTTTATATACCCTACATTACTCATCTCATATGTATATACAGTACTCTATACCATCTACTGCATCTTGCCTATGCTGATCTGTACCATCACTCATTCATATATCTTTATGTACATATTCTTTATCCCTTTACACTTGTGTGTATAAGGTAGTAGTTGTGGAATTGTTAGGTTAGATTACTCGTTGGTTATTACTGCATTGTCGGAACTAGAAGCACAAGCATTTCGCTACACTCACATTAACATCTGCTAACCATGTGTATGTGACAAATAAAATTTGATTTGATTTGAGTGTGCTTGGACCATGATAGTTTGTTTGTGATGTGGACACCAAGGAACTTGAAGCTCTCAACCTGCTCCACTACAGCCACGTCGATGAGAATGGGGGCGTGCTCGCTCCTCCTTTTCCTGTAGTCCACAATCATCTCCTTTTTCTTGATCACTGGCACCACATGTCCAGGTCTCTGACCTCCTCCCTATAGGCTGTCTCATCTTTGTAGGTGATCAGGCCTACCACTTTTGTGTCATCGGCAAATTTAATGATAGTGTTGGAGTCGTGCCTGGTCATATGGTCATGCAGTCATGAGTGAACAGGGAGTACAGGAGGGGACTGAGCGCGCACTCCTGAGGGGCCGCTGTGTTGAGGAGCAGCGTTGCGGATGTGTTGTTACCTATCCTTACCACCTGGGGGCAGCCCGTCAGGAAGACCATTCTGAGCATTATTAATGGGAAAATATAGTAGGGGTGATGATTTGGTCACTTAAAGGTTTTTAAACATGGGAAATAGGATAACTTTGCAGACTAACTGGTTTGGGTGATGTCAGTGCTCAGTTTGGAACATAATCCACAACCTCAGGAAACGAGATGGTAAGTCACATGTCAGCTGGCTAGTGTAGGAAAGCTGACAGTAGGGAAGTTGATGGGAGGGCATGACTTCATGGTGTACACGCTTATAGCACATTCAATCAGAATGAATAGTGGGATTCCATAGGAACATTCCATAGACGTTTAGAAATGTCCATCTGAACTGAATTATGAACCATATCTCTTCAAGTCGAGGGACACGTTGTCTCAGTTACATCATGGGGACATGTACTTTTTGTCAGACATCAGAACAACCAAAATGTATTCTGAACCAATCACCCATTGATGTTTTTTTAATGTGACTAGAAATGTGATTTCCAGTTCAGTTTAGTTGTATCGATCAGTGGTCTCAAAAGCACTTCAAGTAATTAGGGGTAGTTCAAAATGTGTTGGGAATATTTTCACATGAACCTCCCGTTGTACTCTAAAGACAAATGTACAAAACCTCCTCCCTCATAGAATTAACTCTATATAATGCTCAATCTCCTTGCATGTTTCATTATGCCTACAATACGATGAGAGCCGGCTGCAGACAATTATCATCTATGTCACGACTCCTGCCGAAAATGGCTCCCCCGCCTGTTCGGGTGGTGCTCGGAGGTCGTAGTCACCAGCCTACTAGCCGCCACCGATCCCTTTTTCTTTTCGGTTAGTTTTGTCTCATTAGTTACACCTGTTCCTTGTTTGTGTGTGTTTGATTTACTTCCCTATTTAGGTTGTGGAACCCGCCCCTTTGTTATGCGGGATTATTTTGATGTTCACGGTTGTGTCGTTGGTGTTGTTTTGTGCTCTGGACCGTGTTACCCGTTGTATTGGGTTGGTCAGTGTTTTGCGCCCTGCGTGGTTGGGCATTTACTTTTGGTTCCGCATTAAAGTGTATCTTTCCACTGGACCTCTCTGCTCTCTGCGTTTGATTCCTTCTACACACCTAGTCAGCCGTGACAATCTAAGTGGATATCAGATTTCCAACATTTTGATGCCAATTATATAAAATATATGGAACGCAACATAGGTTTTCACCAATAGGTTTCTGTGCCAATGCATCATACAACTAATAAACAAAGATTACCGACTTCGGGCCCTTCAATATCAAGGCATGCGTTTTCAACACCACAATAAACAGACTTTGACAATCGCGACAAACAGAAAATACATCCCTCCCTACCTTCTAGGCCTTACCAGTAACGAAGGCTTGGCTTTAAAATCTGTCAGGTTCATTAAATAGTACCCGCAAAACAGCAGTCTCAACGTCAATAGTGAAGAGGCGACTCTGGGATGCTGGCCTTCTAGGCAGAGTTCCGCTGTCCAGTGTCTGTGTTCTTTTGCCCATCTTAATCTTTTCTTTTTATTTGCCTGTCTGAGATATGGCTATTTCTTTGCAACTCTGCATAGAAGGCCAGCATCCCTGAGTCGCCGCTTCAATGTGACTTTGAGACTGGTGTTTTGCGGGTACTATTTAATGAAGCTGCCAGTTGAGGACTTGTGAGGCGTCTGTTTCTCAAACTAGACACTGTAATGTACTTGTCCTCTTGCATAGTTGTGCACCGGGGCCTCCCACTCCTCTTTCTATTCTGGTTAGTGCCAGTTTGCGCTGTTCTGTGAAGGGAGTAGTTCACAGCGTTACACTAGATCTGAGGTTCTTGGCAATTTCTCGCATGGAATAGCCTTCATTTCTCAGAAAAATAATAGACTGACGAGTTTCAGAAGAAAGCTATTTGTTTCTGGCCATTTTGAGCATGTAATCGGACCCACAAATGCTGATGCTCTGATTACGCAACTATTCTAAAGAAGGCCAGTTTTATTGCTTCTTTAATCAGCACCACAGTTTTCAGTGCTAACATAATTGCAAAAGGGTTTTCTATTGATCAATTAGCCTTTTAAAATGATAAACTTGAATTAGCTAACACAACGTGCCATTGTTACACAGGAGTGATTGTTGCTGATAATGGGCCTCTATACGCCTATGTCGTTATTCCATTAAAAATAAGCCATTTCCAGCTGCAATAGTCATTTACAACATTAACAATGTTTTCTTTGAAAAACAAGGACATTTCAAAGTGACCCCAAACATTTGAACAGTAGTGTATATACATTACACAGAAACATTACATATATACATTTCATTGATACACAGACATTACATAAAAGGAACGCCCCTTTTTCAGGACCCTGTCTTTCAAAGATAATTTGTAAAAATCCAAATAACTTTACAGATCTTCTTTGTAAAGGGTTTAAACACTATTTCCCATGCTTGTTCGATGAACCATAAACAATTAATGAACATGCACCTGTGGAATGGTCGTTAAGACGCTAACAGCTTACAGACGGTAGGCAATTAAGGTCCCGGTTATGAAAACTTAGGACACTAAAGAGGCCTTTCTACTGACTCTGAAAAACACCAAAAGAAAGATGCCCAGGGTCCCTGCTCATCTGTGTGAACGTACCTTAGGCATGCTGCAAGGAGGCATGAGGACTGCAGATGTGGCCAGGGCAATAAATTGCAATGTCCGTACTGTGAGACGCCTAAGACAGCGTTACAGGGAGACAGGACGGACAGCTGATCGTCCTCACAGTGGCAGACCAAGTGTAATAACACCTGCACAGGATCGGTACATCCGAACATAACACCTGCGGGACAGGTACAGGATGGCAACGACAACTGCCCGATGTACACCAGGAACACACCAGGAACGCACAATCCCTCCGTCAGTGCTCAGACTGTCCGCAATAGGCTGAGAAAGGCTGAACTGAGGGCTTGTAGGCCTGTTGTAAGGCAGGTCCTCACCAGACATCACCTGCAACAACGTCGCCTATGGGCACAAACCCACTGCCGCCAGACCAGACAGGACTGGCAAAAAGGGCTCTTCACTGACGAGTCACGGTTTTGTCTCACCAGGG
Organism: Salvelinus namaycush; assembly: GCF_016432855.1. NCBI lineage: Eukaryota > Metazoa > Chordata > Actinopteri > Salmoniformes > Salmonidae > Salvelinus > Salvelinus namaycush. Next base: position 6,455,758 of record NC_052325.1, on the reverse strand, counting down.
GTGATGGTCTGATTCGCGTTTATCAAAGGAATGAGCGTTACACCGAGGCCTGTACTCTGGAGCGGGATCGATTTGGAGGTGGAGGGTCCGTCATGGTCTGGGGCGATGTGTCACAGCATCATCGGACTGAGCTTGTCATTGCAGGCAATCTCAACACTGTGTGTTACAGGGTAGACATCCTCCTCCCTCATGTGGTACCCTTCCTGCAGGCTCAACCTGACATGACCCTCCAGCATGACAATGCCACCAGCCATACTGCTCGTTCTGTGCGTGATTTCCTACAAGACAGGAATGTCAGTGTTCTGCCATGGCCAGCGAAGAGCCCGGATCTCAATCCCCTTGAGCACATCTGGGACCTGTTGGATCGGAGGGTGAGGGATAGGGCATATTCCCCCCTGAAATGTCTGGGAACTTGCAGGTGCCTTGGTGGAAGAGTGGTGTTACATCTCACAGCAAGAACGGGCAAATATGGTGCAGTCCATGAGGAGGAGATGCACTGCAGTTCTTAAGGCAGCTGGTGGCCACACCAGATACTGACTGTTACTTTTGATTTTGACCCCCCCTTTGTTCAGGGACACATTATTCCATTTCTGTTAAGTCACATGTCTGTGGAACTTGTTCAGTTTATGTCTCAGTTGTTGAATCTTGTTATGTTCATACAAATATTTACACATGTTAAGTTTGCTTAAAATAAACTCAGTTGACAGTGAGAGTACATTTCTTTTTTTGCTGAGTTTATCTTTTACATAGATACAGACACATTACACAGGTACATTACATAGATACAGACACATTACATAGATACAGACACATTACATAGATAAAGACACATTACATAGGTAAATATACATTACATATATATATTACATAGACACATTACATAGATACATTACATAGATACAATACATAGGCACATTACATATATATATTACATAGACACATTACATAGACACATTACATAGGTAAATATACATTACATATATATATTACATAGACACATTACATACGCACATTACATAGATACAGACACATTACATAGATACAGACACATTACATAGATACAGACACATTACATAAATACATTACATAGATACAGACACATTACATAGATACAGACAAATTACATAGATACAGACACATTACATAGATACAGACACAGTGTCACGTTCGCTAGAATAAATATCAGACCAAGGCCCAGCGGATGTTGAGTTCGCACTCCTGCCACCATCATTTATGCACACCTGCCTTCCCTTGTCACACGCATCAGCGACATTGGACTCACCTGGACTCACTCAATCACCTGTTTATTACCTCCCCTATATTTGTCAGTTCCCCAGCTCTGTTCCCCGCTGCTGTATTCATTGTTATTTGTCTGTGTTACCCGTGTGCTGACGCTGTTCCTGTCTCATTCAATGTCCGTTCCATACTAAATGTTTGACTACCCGTACCTGCTTCGCCTCTCCAGTGTCATCCCTTGACAACATAGATACATTACATAGATACATTACATGTATACATTACATAGATACAGATACATTACATAGATACAGACACATTAAATAGATACATTACATAGATACATTACACAGATACATTACATAGATACATACACATTAGATAGATAGACACATTAAATATATATATATATATATATATATATATATATATATATATATATATATATATATATATATTACATAGATACAGTACATACAGTTGAAGTCGGAAGTTTACAGACCCATCACAGAGATACAGACTGAAAAAGGTTGCACTTTTCACACATTAGCCAGCTTTTGACATTCTTTTTAAAATTGGTTTTGGTTGGTATGGCTCTGAGTTATTTCAGTAGTTAGTTCCACTCAACAGTGCCAGTATATATGAATGTAGTTAAACTCTTATATTTAATATAGTGAATATTAGACTTTCTGGCTCAGGTTTTATGATGGTGGACATCTTTCTTACAAATGGAAAATAGTTACAGTATATCGGTACCTGGTCTGTGATAATGTGATAATTATGTGGACCAGACCAATTTGAATTAATTCTACTCTTGTTTTCCACTGATGGCCAGGCTAGCTGCTTAAACTCCCCGACCTCCAGAGGAGTGAGGGGGGAGTTTAAGTTCAATTCTTACAAGCTTTTTGGCTGGTCTGTAGCTTATTCTTTAGATGTTTGGGGCTGCTGGTGAACTATCATGTACAGGCATAATCAAAGTGGCACTAGACTAGCGCACTTGCCAGAGTCTTTATGGTGTCTATAGCAAGATTTTTCATCCAATTGGCAACAGACATTTAAAAAATGGTGAAAGCCCTTAATGGTGCTGCCCAAGCCGAAACAAGCTTTGGGCCAAGAGGGCCCTCTATCCTCTCAATGATCAGTTCAGACAGCTGAGCTCCAGAAAACAGAGGGGGCAGCTGTTCTGAAGTGGCCCCTACCTGCATTTTCAGCTGTCTCTTCAGATGTAGAAGAGATACAGTAGTATGTGATCAGCTGAAGTGTGTATATGCTCACTAAAAACAGATGGTTCTATATGGTGCCAATTGGGAGTTCTTTGTCTTGTAACCATTGCAGATCCCTTTTTGGTGTGATATGGAACACTTTTTTAAGGTTCTACCCGTTACTGAACGCTGTTCTCAACTGGATGGTAGAGCCTGTTTTGACAATGGATTTAGAATTGGATATGAAACAAACCTTCACTTGAACCTGATTGGTCAACTCCCCTAACCCTCCTGCATCAACTAACATGCTATGATATGATATTGTGTTGCTGGAGTTCAGTGTTGTGGCACTTTAACTTTTCCCATTCAGAGGGCTGTAAGAAAACTCAAAATCAGTCACCAAAGATGTTGGATAAAAGTCAGGAATTCCATTGGTGAGGGATTAATATAGCACCATTCCTGTTAGTAGAGACCTTGAATAGTAGGAATATGAAAATAAATAGTTAAAATGTAAAAAGACTAAAAAACAAGAATCTTGTAAAAATGTTCTTACCCAGGTGGTTGATATGTCAGTAAAAAGTACGGTGGACTTAGAATAAGGTACATGTAGTTTTTATTAAAAATACCTACTTTGGTGAAAAACATGATTGAATTATTGACAACACAATGCAACAACACTGTACTCCAGCAACCCAAAACGATACAAATTATGTTAATTGATGCAAGATGGTATTGATGGTATCGTATTGATGACAACACACTATATTAGGCAACATACATTGGTGTAACCGCATTTTATGACCCATGGGATTAATTAATTAATATTCATACTTAAGGTCGCCTATAAAATAATACCTATAATAGTAATAAAAACTGAACTTTGTCATATATTATCTCAAAATGTAGTCTGACCATGGTGAAAACATGGTGGAAGGAACTGGATTAATTGAAATGTAAGAAAACCAACATCACCTGAAAATGGATTCATTTCATACACACATATGCAATTAACATCATTTATACACATTTGACATCAGTCCTCATTCAATTTGAACAATGCTGAACTACATACAGAGTAAAAGCCATTGGAAGCAGACCTAATGTCATTTTTGTAATATTGTTGAGATTTGTAAAAATGCTATGCAAATTGCCATTCTATAACGGCATCGCTGGTATGACCCTCTTGACTTCTCAACTGTCTGGTAGAGTTTGATTGTTTCCAAAATCAACATCAAGTTGAATTTTTTTTTAACTATTGGAAATTCAACATGTTTCTCAAGAAGAGACAGTTAAAGGTATAAAGAACCGTAAACGTAAGGTTCTAATTCAAACCTTCATGGTGCCATAAAGAACCCTTTCATAAGGTTTTATAAAGGTTCTGGGACCTGGTGACAGGTTGTCACTTATCAAACCAATCAACTATTTTGCATAGATGGAGCTCCAAACAGAGGTTATGTTTCTGAAAAATGTTCATCAACAAGCTAGCTATCATAAGATACAAAACTAAGGGGAAGCGTTAGAAGCCAGCCCTGCCATTGAAATGCAACATGTGAAACTGAAGTTCTTTAGACTTCCAATATTCAAGACAACAAAATAAGATTTGGAAGGATGGCCTTGTGAAACTACAGGACACATCATGGCATGTGTCATTTGGCCAGTGCATAAGAAAATAACAGTCAGGCAGTTGATAAGACGGTACATCTTTATGGTGTTTGTTCTAATGGCATTTCATAGGAACATTCCATAGACTTGTACAAATGTCCATCTGAACTGAATTATGAAACAATGATTCAAGTTGAGGGAGACAGTTACATCATTGGGACACATAATATTTACCATACATCACTCTACCAATTAAAGGTGTCAAACAAGAACACACACACACACACACACACACACACACACACACACACACACACACACACACACACACACACACACACACACACACACACACACACACACACACACACACAGACACACACACACACACACACACACACACACACACACACACGTACACACACACACACACACACACACACACACACACACACACACACACAAAGTCAGCCAGACACAAACACACACACACACACACACACACACACACACACACACACACACACACACACACACACACACACACACACACACACACACACACACACACACACACACACACACACACACACACACACACACATATAGTCCACTGTCATTTCACCTCTCTAGTCATCATGATTCTCAAAGAGCATATTGCATCAGCAAAACTCAATCTGTTCTCGGTGACTGATGTCACTGGGACTATATTGTCTCTACTATGTAACTCTTTAATGATGTTAGTTTTACTTGTTTAAGTTTCTGACACCAGCGGGTCCTGTTATCCCCTGTATGCAAGGCTCTGGAACAATGAGGTCCAAAACTCTAAGGAATTCTACCAATTAAAGGTGTTGGAGACACATAAATGCTTTACTCCAGGGCCCTAATAAGGCCCCAATACAGCATAAACATTCAAAGTGAACCTAAGTAAAGCTCTATTGTCGTTTGTGTGAGTGTAACAGTGTTCCTTCTGTACCTCTCCTCGCCCCTACTTGGGCTCGAACCAGGAACCCTCTGCACACATCGACAACAGTCACCCTCGAAGCATCGTTACTTATTGCTCCACAGAAAACACGGCCATTGCAGAGCAAGCAACAACTACTTCAAGGTCTCAGAGAGAGTGACGTCACCGATTCAAACGCTATTAGCGTGCATCCCGCTAACTAGCTAACCATTTCACACCGGTTACATGAGCACAACTTCCATTAGGCCTCAGCCTCAGTACAACCCTCACCCCTAAACAGGTCTCATTACGAGACCATGAGTCTGACTCACCTCTGCTACACATTTGACATTTTAGTCATTTAGTACATGGGGGGGTTGTGTTATTGATAAAGATAATCATTAAGAGGTAGGTTTTCAGACTAAACCTCCCCCCTAAACTCACTCAAGTCTCAATCCTACATCCCTCTCTGTAGTGTTTTTGACAAATAACAAGACATTTTCACAAGTACAGAACTACATTTTTTTTACCTGGCCTCTCTGAGTTTGCACATCCTGATTTCATGGGGCATGATCCAGGATCAACACATATATTTAATATGATCCAGGGTCAATATAGACATATCTAACATGCCAAAAGACTCTGGTGTGACCCCTGACCTGGCATCAGTGATGTAGTGAGAGTAGTGGTAGTGAGAGTAGTGGTAGTGAGAGTAGTAGTAGTGAGAGTAGTGGTAGTGAGAGTAGTGGTAGTGAGAGTAGTGGTAGTGAGAGTAGTGGTAGTGAGAGTAGTGGTAGTGAGAGTAGTGGTAGTGAGAGTAGTGGTGAGAGTAGTGGTAGTGAGAGTAGTGGTGAGAGTAGTGGTAGTGAGAGTAGTGGTAGTGAGAGCAGTGGTAGTGAGAGTAGTGGTAGTGAGAGTAGTGGCAGTGAGAGTAGTGGTAGTGAGAGTAGTGGCAGTGAGAGTAGTGGTAGTGAGAGTAGTGTTAGTGAGAGTGGTGATAGTGAGAGTAGTATTAGTGAGAGTAGTGATAGTGAGAGCAGTGGTAGTGAGCGTAGTGGTAGTGAGAGTAGTGTCAGTGAGAGTAGTGGTGAGAGTAGTGGTAGTGAGAGTAGTGGTGGTGGTGAGAGTAGTGGTAGTGAGAGTAGTGGTAGTGAGAGTAGTGGTAGTGAGAGTAATGGTGAGAGTAGTGGTAGTGGTAGTGAGAGTAGTGGTAGTGAGAGTAGTGGAAGTGAGAGTAGTGTTAGTGAGAGTAGTTATAGTGAGAGTAGTAGTAGTGAGAGTAGTGGTAGTGAGAGTAGTGGTAGTGAGAGTAGTGGTAGTGAGAGTAGTGGTAGTGGTAGTGAGAGTAGTGGTAGTGAGAGTAGTGGTAGTGAGAGTAGTGGTAGTGAGAGTAGTAGTAGTGAGAGTAGTGGTAGTGAGAGTAGTGGTAGTGAGAGTAGTAGTAGTGAGAGTAGTGGTAGTGAGAGTAGTGGTGAGAGTAGTGGTAGTGAGAGTAGTTATAGTGAGAGTAGTGGTGGTGAAAGTAGTGGTAGTGAGAGTAGTGGTAGTGAGAGCAGTGGTAGTGAGAGTAGTGGTAGTGAGAGTTGTGGTAGTGGTAGTGAGAGTAGTGGTAGTGAGAGTAGTGGTAGTGAGAGTAGTGATAGTGAGAGTAGTGGTAGTGAGAGTAGTGGTAGTGAGAGTAGTGGTAGTGAGAGTAGTGGTAGTGGTAGTGAGAGTAGTGGTAGTGAGAGTAGTGATAGTGAGAGTAGTGGTAGTGAGAGTAGTGGTAGTGAGAGTAGTGGTAGTGAGAGTAGTGGTAGTGAGAGTAGTGGTAGTGGTAGTGAGAGTAGTGGTAGTGAGAGTAGTGAGAGTAGTGGTAGTTAGAGTAGTGATAGTGAGAGTAGTGGTAGTGAGAGTAGTGGTGAGAGTAGTGGTAGTGAGAGTTGTGGTAGTGAGAGTAGTAGTAGTGAGAGTAGTGGTAGTGGTGAGAGTAGTGGTAGTGAGAGTAGTGTTAGTGAGAGTAGTGGTAGTGAGAGTAGTGGTAGTGAGAGTAGTGGTGAGAGTAGTGGTAGTGAGAGTAGTGATAGTGGTGAGAGTAGTGGTAGTGAGAGTAGTGGTAGTGGTAGTGAGAGTAGTGGTAGTGAGAGTAGTGAGAGTAGTGGTAGTTAGAGTAGTGATAGTGAGAGTAGTGGTAGTGGTAGTGAGAGTAGTGGTGAGAGTAGTGGTAGTGAGAGTTGTGGTAGTGAGAGTAGTAGTAGTGAGAGTAGTGGTAGTGGTGAGAGTAGTGGTAGTGAGAGTAGTGTTAGTGAGAGTAGTGGTAGTGAGAGTAGTGGTAGTGAGAGTAGTGGTGAGAGTAGTGGTAGTGAGAGTAGTGATAGTGGTGAGAGTAGTGGTAGTGAGAGTAGTGGTAGTGTTAGAGTTGTAGTAGTGAGAGTAGTGGTAGTGAGAGTAGTGGTGGTGAGAGTAGTGGTAGTGCGAGTAGTGGTAGTGAGAGTAGTAGTAGTGAGAGTAGTGGTAGTGAGAGTAGTGGTGAGAGTAGTGGTAGTGAGAGTAGTGATAGTGGTGAGAGTAGTGGTAATGAGAGCAGTGGTAGTGGTAGTGAGAGTAGTGGTAGTGAGAGTAGTGGTAGTGAGAGTAGTGGTAGTGAGAGTAGTAGTAGTGAGAGTAGTGGTAGTGAGAGTAGTGGTAGTGAGAGTAGTAGTAGTGAGAGTAGTGGTAGTGAGAGTAGTGGTGAGAGTAGTGGTAGTGAGAGTAGTTATAGTGAGAGTAGTGGTGGTGAAAGTAGTGGTAGTGAGAGTAGTGGTAGTGAGAGCAGTGGTAGTGAGAGTAGTGGTGAGAGTAGTGGTAGTGAGAGTAGTGGTGAGAGTAGTGGTAGTGAGAGTAGTGGTGAGAGTAGTGGTAGTGAGAGTAGTGGTAGTGAGAGTAGTGGTAGTGAGAGTAGTGGTGAGAGTAGTGGTAGTGAGAGTAGTTATAGTGAGAGTAGTGGTGAGAGTAGTGGTAGTGAGAGTAGTAGTGGTGAGAGTAGTTATAGTGAGAGTAGTGGTGGTGAAAGTAGTGGTAGTGAGAGTAGTGGTAGTGAGAGCAGTGGTAGTGAGAGTAGTGGTAGTGAGAGTAGTGGTAGTGGTAGTGAGAGTAGTGGTAGTGAGAGTAGTGGTAGTTAGAGTAGTGATAGTGAGAGTAGTGGTAGTGAGAGTAGTGGTAGTGAGAGTAGTGGTAGTGAGAGTAGTGGTAGTGGTAGTGAGAGTAGTGGTAGTGAGAGTAGTGGTAGTTAGAGTAGTGATAGTGAGAGTAGTGGTAGTGAGAGTAGTGGTGAGAGTAGTGGTAGTGAGAGTAGTGTTAGTGAGAGTAGTGGTAGTGAGAGTAGTGGTAGTGGTGAGAGTAGTGGTAGTGGTGAGAGTAGTGGTAGTGAGAGTAGTGTTAGTGAGAGTAGTGGTAGTGAGAGTAGTGGTAGTGAGAGTAGTGGTAGTGTTAGAGTAGTAGTAGTGAGAGTAGTGGTAGTGAGAGTAGTAGTAGTGAGAGTAGTGGTAGTGAGAGTAGTGGTGGTGAGAGTAGTGGTAGTGAGAGTAGTGGTAGTGAGAGTAGTAGTAGTGAGAGTAGTGGTAGTGAGAGTAGTGGTGAGAGTAGTGGTAGTGAGAGTAGTGGTGAGAGTAGTGGTAGTGAGAGTAGTGGTGAGAGTAGTGGTAGTGAGAGTAGTGGTAGTGAGAGTAGTGGTAGTGAGAGTAGTGGTGAGAGTAGTGGTAGTGAGAGTAGTTATAGTGAGAGTAGTGGTGGTGAAAGTAGTGGTAGTGAGAGTAGTGGTAGTGAGAGCAGTGGTAGTGAGAGTAGTGGTAGTGAGAGTAGTGGTAGTGGTAGTGAGAGTAGTGGTAGTGAGAGTAGTGGTAGTTAGAGTAGTGATAGTGAGAGTAGTGGTAGTGAGAGTAGTGGTAGTGAGAGTAGTGGTAGTGAGAGTAGTGGTAGTGGTAGTGAGAGTAGTGGTAGTGAGAGTAGTGGTAGTTAGAGTAGTGATAGTGAGAGTAGTGGTAGTGAGAGTAGTGGTGAGTGTAGTGGTAGTGAGAGTAGTGGTAGTGAGAGTAGTGTTAGTGAGAGTAGTGGTAGTGAGAGTAGTGGTAGTGGTGAGAGTAGTGGTAGTGGTGAGAGTAGTGGTAGTGAGAGTAGTGTTAGTGAGAGTAGTGGTAGTGAGAGTAGTGGTAGTGAGAGTAGTGGTAGTGTTAGAGTAGTAGTAGTGAGAGTAGTGGTAGTGAGAGTAGTAGTAGTGAGAGTAGTGGTAGTGAGAGTAGTGGTAGTGAGAGTAGTGGTAGTGAGAGTAGTAGTAGTGAGAGTAGTGGTAGTGAGAGTAGTGGTGAGAGTAGTGGTAGTGAGAGTAGTGATAGTGGTGAGAGTAGTGGTAGTGAGAGAAGTGATAGTGAGAGTAGTGGTAGTGAGAGAAGTGATAGTGAGAGTAGTAGTAGTGAGAGTAGTGGTAGTGAGAGTAGTGGTGAGAGTAGTGGTAGTGAGAGTAGTTATAGTGAGAGTAGTGGTAGTTAGAGTAGTGGTAGTGAGAGTAGTAGTAGTGAGAGTAGTGGTAGTGAGAGTAGTGGTGAGAGTAGTGGTAGTGAGAGTAGTGATAGTGGTGAGAGTAGTGGTAATGAGAGCAGTGGTAGTGAGAGAAGTGATAGTGAGAGTAGTGGTAGTGAGAGTAGTGGTAGTGAGAGTAGTAGTAGTGAGAGAAGTGATAGTGAGAGTAGTGGTAGTGAGAGAAGTGATAGTGAGAGTAGTGGTAGTGAGAGTAGTGGTAGTGAGAGTAGTGGTAGTGAGAGTAGTGGTAGTGAGAGTAGTGGTAGTGAGAGTAGTGGTAGTGAGAGTAGTGGTAGTGGTGAGATTAGTGGTAGTGAGAGTAGTAGTAGTGAGAGTAGTGGTAGTGAGATTAGTGGTAGTGAGAGTAGTGGTAGTGAGAGTAGTGGTAGTGAGAGTAGTGGTAGTGAGAGTAGTGGTAGTGAGAGTAGTAGTAGTGAGAGTAGTGGTAGTGAGATTAGTGGTAGTGAGAGTAGTGGTAGTGAGAGTAGTGGTAGTGAGAGTAGTGGTAGTGAGAGTAGTGGTATTGATAGTGAGAGTAGTGGTAGTGAGAGTATTGGTAGTTAGAGTAGTGATAGTGAGAGTAGTGGTAGTGAGAGTAGTGGTAGTGAGAGTAGTGGTAGTGAGAGTAGTGGTAGTGAGAGTAGTGGTAGTGAGAGTAGTGGTATTGGTAGTGAGAGTAGTGGTAGTGAGAGTATTGGTAGTTAGAGTAGTGATAGTGAGAGTAGTGGTAGTGAGAGTAGTGGTAGTGAGAGTAGTGGTAGTGAGAGTAGTGGTAGTGAGAGTAGTGGTATTGGTAGTGAGAGTAGTGGTAGTGAGAGTAGTGGTAGTGAGAGTAGTGGTAGTGAGAGTAGTGGTAATGAGAGTAGTGGTAGTGAGAGTATTGGTAGTTAGAGTAGTGATAGTGAGAGTAGTGGTAGTGAGAGTAGTAGTAGTGAGAGTAGTGGTAGTGAGAGTAGTGGTAGTCAGAGTAGTAGTAGTGAGAGTAGTGGTAGTGAGAGTTGTGGTAGTGTTCATCACCAGTATGTTGAGGTTGAAGTGTCTGCTGTGGTCTCCTGCTCTGTTGTGTTTCCATCGTTCAGCCAGGTGACAGCAGGAAGAGGGATGTCACAGGTTACAGACACTGGGTTGTTCACCACCACACTCACATGTTCTGGACCTGGTTCTGACCACAGATAATGGGGGAGACTGGAGGGACAAAACACACATACCGTGTATTAAAACACACACACACACACACACACACACACACACACACACACGCACACGCACACGCACACGCACACGCACACGCACACACACACACACACACTCACACACACACACACGCACACACACACACATACTGTACATTTACATTTTGTTGCATTTTGAGGTTGTTGTTTACGTACCATATACCTCCAGGCTGTACTCCTTGGCTGCGTTGCTGACGGCTGTGTGAGTTTTGCAGCATTGTGTCAAATCGATTAGAGCCCAGGGTGGCTGTGTAGCGCTCCACCGCTGACCTTGGGTTGTGGCTAATAGTGTGTAGCTGCCAAGAGGTTAGCAATTACGCCCTTAAAGGGAAATCTTTAGTTATTTGTTTTACTAGTCCACTGTTGATACAGTCCCAAAATGATTTGTATGTCTTTTGTCAACTTTTCAAGATATTGGACTTTCAAGAATCAAAGTGTCACCGGCCACATCATCATTCAGTACGATGCGTTTTGCATCATACAATATTTTGCATCATCATGATGTTGTGGCCGTCAACACTTTGATTCTTGTTTTTGAGTGACATTTCCCTTTAAAGATGTAATTCGTATCGGTGAAACTGCCATGTCCGTTTGCGATATTACAGGTGCGATTGTCACACCCTGATCTGTTTCACCTGTCGTTGTGCTTGTTTCCACCCCCCTCCAGGTGTCGCCCATCTTCCCGTCATCCCCTGCGTATTTATACCCGTATTCTCTGTTTGTCTGTTGCCAGTTCGTCTTGTCTTGTCATGTCTTACCAGTGTTCTTTTCCACCTTCCTGTTTCTCTGGTTCTGTTTCCTAGATTTTCCTGAACTTTCTTAGACACTACATTGCCAAAGGTATATGGACAGCTCATTCCAAAATCATGGGCAATAATACGGAGTTGGTCGTAGATGATGGCTAATTGCTGCTGGGACTTCCATTCAGCTTCCATTCAGCCACAAGACCATTAGTAAAGTTTGTCATTGATGTTGGACGATTAGGCCTGGCTCGAAGTCGGCGTTCCAATTCATCCCAAAGGTGTTCAATGGGGTCGAGGTCAGAGCTCTGTGAAGGCCAGTCAGGTTCTTCCACACAGATCTCAAAAAACCTATTTCTAAATGGACCTCAATTTGTGCGTGGGAGCATTTTCATTCTGGAACAGGAAAGGGCTTTCCCCAAACTGTTGTCACAAAGCCTAGAATGTCATTGTATGCTGTAGTGTTAAGATTTCCCTTCACTGGAACTAAGGGGTTTAGCTCAAACCATGAAAAACAGCCCCAGACCATTATTCCTCCACCACCAAACTTTATAATTGGCAACATGCATTGGGGCAGGTACCATTCTCATGGCATCAGCCGAATCCAGATTTGTCACTCCAGGGAAGGTGTTTTCACTGCTCCAGAGTCCAACGGTGGCGTGCTTTACACCACTCGAGCCAACACTTGGCATTGCGCATGGTGATTTCAGGCCTGTGTGCGGCTACACGGCCATGGAAACCCATTTCATGAAGCTCCTGATGAACGGTTCTTGTGCTGACGTTGCTTCCAGAGGCAGTTTGGAACTCGGTAGTGAGTGTTGCAACCGAGAACAGAGGATTCCCACCTTCCCGTTCTTTGAGCTTGTGTGGCCTACCACTTCTTGGCTGAGACATCGTTGCTTCTAGATGTTTCCATTAAACAATAACAGCAATCAAATCAAATCAAACGTATTTATATAGCCCTTCTTACATCAGCTGATATCTCAAAGTGCTGTACAGAAACCCAGCCTAAAACCCCAAACAGCAAGCAATGCAGGTGTAGAAGCACGGTGGCTAGGAAAAACTCCCTAGAAAGGCCAAAACCTAGAAAGAAACCTAGAGCAGAACCAGGCTATGAGGGGTGGCCAGTCCTCTTCTGGCTGTGCCGGGTGGAGATTATAACAGAACATGGCCAAGATGTTCAAATGTTCATAAATGACCAACATGGTCAAATAATAATAATCACAGTAGTTGTCGAGGGTGCAGAAAGTCAGCACCTCAGGAGTAAATGTCAGTTGGCTTTTCATAGCCGATCATTAAGAGTATCTCTACCGCTCCTGCGGTCTCTAGAGAGTTGAAAAAGCAGGTCTGGGACAGGTAGCACGTCCGGTGAACAGGTCAGGGTTCCATTGCCGCAGGCAGAACAGTTGAAACTGAAGCAGCAGCACGGCCAGGTGGACTGGGGACAGCAAGGTGTCATCATGCCAGGTAGTCCCGAGGCATGGTCCTAGGGCTCAGGTCCTCCGAGAGAGAGAAAGAAAAAGAGAAAGAGAGAATTAAAGAGAGCATACTTAAATTCACACAGGACACCGGATAAGACAGGAGAAGTGCTCCAGATTTAACAAACTGACCCTAACCGACACGTAAACTACTGCAGCATAAATACTGGAGGCTGAGACAGGAGGGGTCAGGAGACACTGTGGCCCCATCCGATGATACCCCCGGACAGGGCCAAACAGGAAGGATATAACCCCACCCACTTTGCCAAAGCACAGCCCCCACACCACTAGAGGGATATCTTCAACCACCAACTTACCATCCTGAGACAAGGCCGAGTATAGCCCACAAAGATCTCCGCCACGGCACAAACCAAGGGGGGGGGGGGGGGGGCGCCAACCCAGACAGGAAGATCACTTCAGTGACTCAACCCACTCAAGTGACGCACCCCTCCTAGGGATGGCATGAAAGAGCACCAGTAAGCCAGTGACTCAGCCCCTGTAATAGGGTTGGAGGCAGATTATACCAGTGGAGAGAGGGGAACCGGCCAGGCAGAGACAGTAAGGGCGGTTCGTTGCTCCAGAGCCTTTCCGTTCACCTTCACACCCCTGGGCCAGACTACACTCAATCATATGACCCACTGAAGAGATGAGTCTTCAGTAAAGACTTAAAAGTTGAGACTGAGTCTGCGTCTCTCACATGGGTAGGCAGACCATTCCATAAAAATGGAGATCTGTAGGAGAAAGCCCTGCCTCCAGCTGTTTGCTTAGAAATTCTAGGGACAATTAGGAGGCCTGCGTCTTGTGACCGTAGCGTACGTGTAGGTATGTACGGCAGGACCAAATCGGGAAGATAGGTAGGAGCAAGCCCATGTAATGCTTTGTAGGTTAGCAGTAAAACCTTGAAATCAGCCCTTTCCTTAACAGGAAGCCAGTGTAGGGAGGCTAGCACTGGAGTAATATGATCACATTTTTTGGTTCTAGTCAGGATTCTAGCAGCCGTATTTAGCACTAACTGAAGTTTATTTAGTACTTTATCCGGGTAGCCGGAAAGTAGAGCATTGCAGTAGTCTAACCTAGAAGTAACAAAGGCATGTGACGCACCCATTTTTCTGCATCATTTTTGGACAGAATGTTTCTGATTTTTGCAATGTTACGTAGATGGAAAAAAGCTGTCCTTGAAACAGTCTTGATATGTTTGTCAAAAGAGAGATCAGGGTCCAGAGTAACGCCGAGGTCCTTCACATGCATTGGCACAGAAAACTATTGGTGAAAACGTATGTTGCGTTCCATGTATTTTATATGATTGGCATCAAAATGTTGGATAACTAATATCTCCCTAGATTATAATTGCCAGCTCTCATCGTGTTGTAGGCCTAATGAAACATGCAAGGAGATTGAGCTCGCCCGTGGTGGTCGGTGATCCCTCAACCTTCTGGCCTGTAGCCCTGCGTGGCATCGACTGTGCCACAAAGTATGCTGAAGTGGCAATGTTGATAACCACGTTTCTAAGCATTATTTAGAGTTAATTCTATGAGGGGGGAGGGTGTGTACATTTGTTTTTACAGTACAAGGGGAAGTTCAATGAAAATATTCCCAGTACATTTTGAACTGCCCCTAATTACTTGAAGTGCTTTTGAGATCACTGATCGATACAACTGAACTGAACTGGAAATCACATTTCTAGTCACATTAAAAAAACATCAAAGGGTGATTGGTTCAGAATACATTTTGGTTGTTCTGATGTCTGACAAAAAGTACATGTCCCCATGATGTAACTGAGACAAAGTCTCCAACTTGAAGAAGTATGGTTCATAATTCAGTTCAGATGGACATTACTAAACGTCTATGGAATGTTCATATGGAATCCCACTATTCATTCTGATTGAATGTGCTATAAGCGTGTACACCATGAAGTCATGCCCTCTCATCAACTTCCCTACTGTCAGCTTTCCTACACAAGCCAGCTGACATGTGGCGTACCATCTCGTTTCCTGAGGTTGTGGATTATGTTCTAAACTGACCACTGACATCCCCAAAAACAGTTAGTCTGCACAGTTATCCTATTTCCCATGTTTAAAAACCTTTAAGTGACCAAATCATCAGCCCTACTATATTTTCCCATTAATAATGCTTAGAATGGTCTTCCTGACAGGCTGCCCCCAGGTGGTAAGGATAGGTAACAACACATCCGCAACACAACACAGCCCCTCAGGGGTGCGCGCTCAGTCCCCTCCTGTACTCCCTGTTCACTCATGACTGCATGACCATATGACCAGGCACGACTCCAACACTATCATTAAATTTGCCGATGACACAACAGTGGTAGGCCTGATCACCGACAAAGATGAGACAGCCTATAGGGAGGAGGTCAGAGACCTGGCCGTGTGGTGCCAGTGATCAAGACAAAGGAGATGATTGTGGACTACAGGAAAAGGAGGATCGAGCACGTCCCCGTTCTCATCGACGTGGCTGTAGTGGAGCAGGTTGAGAGCTTCAAGTTCCTTGGTGTCCACATCACCAACAAACTAACATGGTCGAAGCACACTGAGACAGTCATGAAGACGGCACGACAAAGCCTATTCCCCCTCAGGAGACAAAAGATTTAGCATGGGTCCTCAGATCCTCAAAAAGTTCTACAGCTGCACCATCGAGAGCATCCTGACTGGTTGCATCACTGCCTGGTATTTGTAACTGCTCGGCCTCCGACCGCAAGGCACTACAGAGGATAGTGAGTACGGCCCAGTACATCACCGGGGCCAAGCTTCCTGCCGTCCAGGACCTCTATACAAGGCTGTGTTAGGGGAAGGCCCTAAAAATTGTCAAAGACTCCAGCCACCCTAGTCATAGAATGTTCTCTCTGCTACCGCATGGCAAGCGGTACCGGACTGCCAAGACTAGGTCCAAAAGACTGCTTAACAGCTTCTACCCCCAAGCAATAAGACTGCTGAACAGGCAATCAAATGGCTACCCAGACTATTTGCATTGCCCCCCCCCCCGCCTCTTTTACGGTGCTGCTACTCTCTGTTAATTATCTATGCATAGTCACTTTAACTCGACCTACATGTACATATTACCTCAATTACCTCGACTAACCGGTGCCCCCGGCCATTGACTCTGTACCGGTACACCCTGTATATAGCCTTGCTATTGTTATTTTACTGCTGCTCTAATTATTTGTTACTGTTATTTTTTACTGATCTATTTTTCACTTAACATTTATTTTTTCTTAAAACTGCATTGTTGGTTAACGGCTTGTAAGTAAGCATTTCACTGTAAGGTCCACACCTGATCGGTGCTTGTGACAAATAACATTTGATTTGAATTGAATTGGAGAAAATGTACCTTTTCTCTCATCTCTAACTATCAGTAAGGCTGAAGGACAGGCTAGCTGGGCACAGCAACATCCAATCCCGTATTACATTACATCATGCTTTCTTTAATTATTTGTTTATCCAACCGTTTGCTCGTTTCTGTGCTCACGTGTGTGTGTGTGTGTGTGTGTGTGTGTGTGTGTGTGTGTGTGTGTGTGTGTGTGTGTGTGTGTGTGTGTGTGTGTGTGTGTGTGTGTGTGTGTGTGTGTGTGTGTGTGTGTGTGTGTGTGTGTGTAGAGAGGATCCTGGGAGGGGAGTGTCTGTCAGTAACTCAGGGATAAATAGAGAGGCAGAGCTCAGAGTTTGTCAGAAGGCAGACCTGACAGGCTCACACACAGGACCAAGCAGGAGCAGGACCTCAGCATTTTTACCTTTTATTACAAATGGAGAAAAAGGAAGATGTTCATTACTGTTTTCAAGACGGAAACTCTTCTTGCAGAAAGGCTTTGCTATCGACATCTATCTACATAACACTGTACATCTTCTTCTCATTGATTTCAGCGGTTACAGTATTTTTGAACGTACTGGTGATCATCTCCATCTCTCACTTCAAGCAGCTCCACACTCCAACCAACCTGCTCATCCTCTCTCTGGCTGTGTCAGATCTCCTGGTGGGACTGATTGTGATACCAGTAATGAGTATAGCAATAATGGAATCATGCTGGGGTTTTGGGGAATATTTCTGTGCGTTTCATTTCTACCTTACTTTTTTATGTACTTCTTTATCTCTGGGTAATTTGGTCTTGATATCTATTGACCGCTATGTTGCTGTGTGTGATCCCTTATTGTACCACTCTAAAATAACAATAACAGGAACTATCTGTTGTATATCCATTACCTGGTGTTGTTGTATCATATACGATGCTGTTGTAATAAAAAACTTTGTAAATGTACATGTACCC
Organism: Salvelinus namaycush; assembly: GCF_016432855.1. Classification (NCBI taxonomy): domain Eukaryota; kingdom Metazoa; phylum Chordata; class Actinopteri; order Salmoniformes; family Salmonidae; genus Salvelinus; species Salvelinus namaycush. The sequence goes on along the minus strand of NC_052325.1, from coordinate 6,438,519 downwards.
AGTAGGTGTTTGACAGAATGTGTTATTGTTGAAGGAATAACATGGGTTAATATCATTGACTTTGTAATTACAACGGTTGTCCCATGCTCTATTATTATAACACTTTATATGAACATCTTTGTGGTGGCCAGATCACAGGCCAGAAAGGTATTTTCTAAAGAGGCTGCCAGTGTGTCTGGTGTTAAAACTGTACAGGCAAATATGTCTGAGAGAAAAGCAGCAAAAACTCTAGCTATTGTTGTTTTCACCTATCTCATTTGTTGGATTCCATCTCTATTTATTTACTTTTTTTCTTCAGTTTTAGGTGATCATTTAATATCATATTTCACCAGTTATTTGGCACTTGTTAATTCCTTAATTAATCCAATAATTTATGCTTTCTTTTATCCATGGTTCAAAGTGACAGCTAAACTTATTTTAACTTTGAAGATAAGACGTTTATAGTTCCTATAATATGATTCACTAGCTCGGCAAACATAGGTTTGATATAGTTTTGTTCTACAATTGTTGTAATTATTTCATGTAACAATACACCGACATGACTTATCTCAGTGTTGTCATCATAGATACATGTGGTGTTGATACAGAATGATTTGTCTGGATTGGATTGGAACGACTTGGAAAAGGCATAAGAAGGCAGAAACTTGTTTTATAAAAGACATTGTAGTCCTTGTGGATTGTGTACTCCAAATACCTAAGTCTGTCGTTGTTCCGTTGTACTTATTGATAAATCCTAAGTAAGTATTCTCATAGTACATTTTGAGGACGTCATGAGTCATTCTATTTGTTGTTTAACATCTCCCTCTAGTGGCTCAATTGTGACACAACGTTTTCATCAAGTGTATTAAAGTTGGAATGTACAATACTGTGTAACGGATGTGAAATGGCTAGCTAGTTAGCGGGTACGCGCTAGTAGCGTTTCAATCAGTTACGTCACTTGCTCTGAAACCTAGAAGTAGTGTTGCACCTTGCTCTGCAAGGGCCGCGGCCTTTGTGGAGCGATGGGTAACGATGCTTCGTGGGCGACCGTTGTTGATGTGTGCAGAGGGTCCCTGGTTCGCGCCCGAGGTCGGGGCGAGGGGACGTACTAAAAGTTATACTGTTACAACTGCATGATATCAGATAACGTCCAGGTCTAAATAACTTCTGTATTGTGCAAGTAGTTGATGGTAAAATGTAAATGTAAGAATATGCAATTATGGGTAACACTTTATAATAACATTCAGTAATAAACCATTTGTAAGGCATTTCCAGTTTGCTCACCATTTAATATTAGGCCACATTTGTGAAATGTTACTAAGCTAGGTATTCTCACATTTATAAATAACTACTACAGTATATACATTAATTATTCAACACAACAGTGCAGGAGACCACAGCAGACACTTCAACCTCAACATACTGGGTATGAACACTACCACTACTCACTACATCACTGCTGCCAGGTCAGGGGTCACACCAGAGCAGCTCTCTCAGATACTGTTTACTCTGAAGGAATATAGAGATTGGGTAACACACTAAATAATTTATAATGGATTAGTAAATAGTTTTCATCATTTATTTATCATTACTCCCATATTGTTTTTTGTAAGCTAGTTTTTCACACATTTATAAACAACGTTTATATTATGTAATAATGATTCAGAAGATCATTCATCAGATGTTTAATACATGTTCTTATAAACCATTTACTGATCATTAGTAAAGTAGTTTTGCAGTCCCTCATCTAAAGTGAGGACTAATCATACTTTCTAAATACTTTATAAATGTTTTGAACAGTGACCAGTGTAATTTATCACAAAAAGATGGACATGCTATTGGTAGATATTCCAGCAGGACCTGATGCTCCTTAAGTTCTCAAAATGACCTAGAACATATCAATGGTTAAACAATAAGCACACAACACAGAGGACATTTAAGGAAATGTATTGAACATTTTATTCCAAAACAGTCACACTGTTGTAGTAGTGTGCTGAAGGAAGTAAAGTGTTTGTCTGAAAATGATAACATTCTTGTTTCTTGGCACTGACTGATTGCAGTCACTCAGTAGAAATCAAATCAGATTTTGTTGGTGAAAAACATTTGTTTATCCGATGTTATTGCGGGTGTAGCGAAATGTTTATGCACCTAGTTCCGACAGTGCAGCAATATCTAACAATTTCACAACAAATACATAATACACACAAATCTAAGTAAAGACTGGAATTAAGAATATATGCATATATGGATGAGCAATGTCAGAGCGGCATAGACTAGAGCAGTTCATAGGCTGCTTACTGGGTAAGGGAACCAATATCTAAATACATCATTTAACTGAGCATTACATGTAAAGGGTTACTACCTTTAATACACTACAAAATCACATTTTATTGGTCACATATAAATATTCAGCAGATGTTGCGGCTGAAGCAAAATGCTTTTGTTCCTTTATAGGTCACACAAACATGTTTAGCAGATGTTATTGTGGGTGTGTGAAATACTTTCTTCCTAGCTCCAACAGTTCAGTAGTCTCTAACAATTCACAATAATACATACACATCTAAAAGTTAAAAGAATGGAATTAAAAAATATAAATATTTTGACAAGCAATGGTATCTGAGTGGTATTGGCAAAAAATACAGTAGAATACAGTATATACATATGAGATGAGTAAACCACTATGTAAACAATATAATAGTGACTAGTGTTTCATTATTAAAGTGACCAGTGATTCCATGTCTATGTACATAGGGCAGCATCCTCTAAGGTGCAGGGTTGAGTAACTGGGTGGTAGTCGGCTTGTGGTATTTAACAGTCTGAGGGCCTTGTGTCCCAGCTTTGATGCACCTGTACTGACCTCGCCTTCTGGATGATGGCGTGGCTCGGGTGGTTGATGTCCTTGATGATCTTTTTGGCCTTCCTGTGACATCGGGTATTGTAGATGTCCTGGAGGACAGGCAGTGTGCCCCCGATGGGCACACTGCAGACCGCACCACTCTCTGGAGAGTCCTAAGTATTCAGACCCTTTACTCAGTACCTTGTTGAAGCACCTTTGCCAGTGAATACAGGGTATGACGCTACAAGCTAAGCACACCTGTATTTGGGGAGTTTGTCCCATTCTTCTCTGCAGATCCTGTCAGGTTGGATGGGGAGCGTCGCTGCACAGCTATTTTCAAGTCTCTCCACAGATGTTCGATCGGGTTTAAGACCGGGCTCTGGCTGGGCCACTCAAAGACATTCAGAGACATGTCCCGAAGCCAATCCTGCGTTGCCTTGGCTGTGTGTTAGGGTCGTTGTCCTGTTGGAATGTGAACCTTCTCCCCAGTCTGAGGTCCTGAGCGCTCTGGAGCAGGTTTTCATCAAGGATCTCTAGTCTTTGCTCCGTTCATCTTTCCCTCAATCTGGACTAGTCTCTCAGTCCTTACTGCTGATAAACATCCCCACAGCATGATGCTGCCACCACCATGCTTCACCATAGGGATGGTGCCAGGTTTCCTCCAGACGTGACACTTGGCATTCAGTCCAAAGAGTTCAATCTTGGTTTCTTCAGACCAGAGAATCTTGTTTCTCATGGTCTGAGAGTCCTTTCTGTGCCTTTTGGCAAAACTCCAAGGCCGTTATGTGCCTTTTACTGTGGCGTGGCTTCCATCTGGCGACTATACAATAAAATCCTGATTGTTGGAGTGCTGCAGAGGTTTGTCCTTCTGGAAGGTTCTCCCATCTCCACAGACGAATTCGCTCGTGTTCTTGGTCACCTCCATGACCAAGGCCCTTCTTCCCAATTGCTCAGTTTGGACGGGCTGCCAGCTCTAGGAAGAGTATTTGTGGTTCCAACCTTCTTCCATTTAAGATTGATGGAGTCCACTGTGTTCTTGAAATTTTTCGTGCCCTTCCCCAGATCGGTGCTTCGGCACAATTCTGTCTCGGAGCTCTACAGACAATTCCTTCGACTTCATGGCTTGGTTACTGCTCTGACACTTTAATAATGGGAATTGATGGAAATTATGTAAAAATGTATCACTAGCCACTTTAAACAATGCCACTTAATATAATGTTTACATATCCTACATTACTCATCTCATATGTATATGTATATACTGTACTCTATATCATCTACTGCATCTTGCCATCTTTATGTAATACATGTATCACTAGCCACTTTAAACTTTGCCACTTTATGTTTACATACCCTACATTACTCATCTCATATGTATAGACTGTACACTATACCATCTACTGCATCTTGCCTATGCCGTTCTGTACCATCACTCATTCATATATCTTTATGTACATATTCTGTATCCCTTTACACTTGTGTGTATAAGGTAGTAGTTGTGGAATTGTTAGGTTAGATTACTTGTTGGTTATACTGCATTGTCGGAACTAGAAGCACAAGCATTTCGCTACACTCGCATTAACATCTGCTAACCATGTGTATGTGACAAATACAATTTGATTTGATTTGATTTGGCACAGGACTACCTGGCCTGTTGACTCCTCACTGTCAGTTGTGGGACCTTATATAGACAGGTGTGTGCCTTTCTCAACAACAAAAAAACATTTTAACTAGGAAAGTCAGTTAAAAACAAGTTTATATTTACAAAAGACGGTCTACACGGCCAAACCCGGACGACGCTGGGCCAGTTGTGCGCCGTCCTATGGGACTACCAATCGCAGACAGTTGTGATACAGCTGGATTTGAACCAGGGTGTCTGTGGTGACACATCTAGCACTGAGATGCAGTGCCTTAAACCACTCCGCCATTCAGGAGCCAAATTCAATCATTTTGTAGAAACATCTCAAGATGATCAATGGAAACAGGATGCGCTTTAGCTCAATTTCGAGTCTCATAGCAAAGGGTCTGAATATTTATGTACATAAGGTATTTCTGTTTTAATTTTTTTAACATTTGAAAACATTTCTAAAAACCTATGTGGGGTATTGTGTGTAGATTGATGAGGGGGGAAAAAATCACTTAATCCGTTTTAGAAAAAGTTTAACGTAACGAAAATTGGAAAATGTCAAGGGGTCTGAATACTTTCCGAATGCACTGTATGTATGAAAATACCCTCAAATAAAAGGTGACATTCTATAATGTCGCCTCAAATTAAACATTTGACCTCATTCCAAAAGTAAAGAATAAAGAGCAACATTTCTTTAAATGTTTTCCTGCAGAGAGAAATAGAGGACTGGGATTACTTTCAGTATGTACAGTGGCCAGAGGAAGTCAGTATAATTCACAATCTGTGACAGAGGGAAAACTTGACTTATTCTATACTGAACAAAAATATAAACGCAAGATTTTACTGAGTTACAGTTATATAAGGACATCTGTCAATTGAAATAAATGTGTTATTCCCTAATCTATGGATTTCACATGATTGGGAATACAGATATGCATCTGTTGGTCACAGATACACTATAAATAGAAAAGTATAGGGACACCCCTTCAAAACAATCATGTGGGGCGGCAGGTAACCTGGTGGTTGGAGCGTTGGGCCAGTAACCGAAAGGTTGCTAGATCGAATCCCTGAGCTGACAAGGTAAAAATCTGTTGTTCTACCTCTGAACAAGGCAGTTAACCCACTGTTCCTAGGTCCTCATTGTAAAAAATAATTTGTTCTTCTAGTTAAATAAAATAATTAAGTAAATTTAAAGGCTGTTGATTGTGGCCTGTTGAATGTTTTCCCATTCCTCTTCAATGGCTGTGCAAAGTTGTTGGATATTGGCGGGAACTGGAACATGCTCCCGTACACGTCAATCAAGAGCATCCCAAACATGCTCAATATGTGACATGTCTGGGGAGTACGCAGGCTATTGAAGAACTAGGACATTTTCAGCTTCCAGGAATTGTGTACAGATGAAGACGTACATGTGTGAATTATCACATGTGTGAGACCACCAGCCCTGATCCAGGCCTCCTCAGTGTTCAGGGAGTGACCCCACCCTCACCAGTTGGGAGCTGATGAGGGAATACAAGTACCTACATCACGAGCAGCAAGAGATCAGGAGGGCATACTCTATCTAGGCCCTCCCGCCCTGACTCACTGGAGTCAGCACCGGTACCGCTGCTACTCTCCCGACCACCACAGCTCTAGGCCTCCCCGGCTAGAGCAATCAGCACCACCACGAGAGCGCAATCACTGCCGGTCCTCCCCGAGTTGGCCAGGCTACTCCCCTGAGAGACACTACTCCAGGACCTCCCGGCCTGAGTGTTCACCACCTCCACGGGACCTCTGGTACCTCAGCTATTTAACAAATCTTCATCGCTCCAGATCCTCCCCCTGGAGTCTACGTCGTGTCTGCCATAACGTTGGGAGTGCCACCTCCCCCCGAGGTGATCCAGCCACTCTCCCGACCGACGTCCCTCCAGGCCCCCCCAGAGGTGATCCAGCCGCTCTCCCGACCGAAGTCCCTCCAGGCCCCCCTGGCCACAGGCACGGGAGCGTCGGGTGCACTTCTGCTCCCCAGAGCATCCTAGCTCCCAAGTATATGAATTCCAGAGAGCACAGTCCACAACACCAAGGTCTGCACCCTCCTCAGCCAGCTCCTCGACTAGCCAGAGTTAAGGAGACTCCCGCTCCAGATTAGAGTTACAGTTTCGGGCCTTCCTGGCAGGTGTAAAGTGACCAAGCATTGATTGTCCTGCCCCTCAAGTAGGTCCAGTGTATCCTATCTCCATTGTAGGTTTAGAGTTCCCTTCCTTACTTGTAGGGTGAGAGTTCCCCTCCTACCCGTTTCGCTTCCTTCCCAGTACGGTCATGTTTAGAGTACCCTCCTCTCCCAGTAGACCAAGTATGTCCCAAGCACTAGGTCATTGTTCTCCAGCTGCACTAGGTCATTGGTCTCCAGCTGCACTAGGTCATTGGTCTCCAGCTGCACTAGGTCTTTGTTCTCCAGCTGCACTAGGTCATTGTTCTCCAGCTGCACTAGGTCATTGGTCTCCAGCTGCACTAGGTCATTGGTCTCCAGCTGCACTAGGTCATTGGTCTCCAGCTGCACTCGGTCATTGGTCTCCAGCTGACCTAGGTCATTGGTCTCCAGCTGCACTCGGTCATTGGTCTCCAGCTGCACTAGGTCTGTTGTTTCCGGCATTAGTCGTCCCTCAGTCCCTTGCCTATGTGGGTCATCAGGCTCTTGCCCCACTAGGCTCAAAGGTGCCAGTTTCTCTAGTAGGCCCAGAGCTCTTCTATTCTCCATGTCCAGCGTCAGTTTCCCTGGCAGGTCCAGAGTCATTCTCCCTGTCAATTTCAGAGTTGTTCTCCCTGTCAGGGTCTGAATCGTTCTCCATGTCAGGATCAGAGTCGTTCTCCCTGTCAGGTTCAGAGTCATTCTCCCTGTCAGGTTCAGAGTCGTTCTCCCTGTCAGGTTCAGAGTCGTTCTCCCTGTCAGGTTCAGAGTCGTTCTCCCTGTCAGGTTCAGAGTCGTTCTCCCTGTCAGGTTCAGAGATGTTCTCCCTGCCAGGTTCAGAGTCGATCTCCCTGTCAGGTTCAGATTCATTCTCCCTGTCAGATTCAGAGTCATTCTCCCTGTCAGGTTCAGATTCGCTCTCCCTGTCAGGTTCAGATTTGCTCTCCCTGTCAGGTTCAGAGTCATTCTCCCTGTCAGATTCAGAGTCATTCTCCCTGTCAGGTTCAGATTCGTTCTCCCTGTCAGGTTCAGAGTCATTCTCCCTGTCAGGTTCAGAGTCATTCTCCCTGTCAGGTTCAGATTCGTTCTCCCTGTCAGATTCAGAGTCATTCTCTCTGTCAGGTTCAGAGTCATTCTCCCTGTCATGTTCAGATTCGTTCTCCCTGTCAGGTTCAGGGTCAGTTTCCTTCTAAGGTCCAGAGTCTGATTCCCTGCCAGGTCCAGAGTCAGTTTCACTGTCATGTCAATAATCGGTTTCCCTGTCATGCCTGGAGATGTTCTCACTGTCAAGCCTAAAATTATCAGCACTAGGCCCACAGCCTTCAGCCGTTCTAGTTTCGTTGTCTCCAGCTCTAGTCGGCCATCAGTCCACTCCTCCAACAGGCAATAGGTTCTCTGCCCCACTAGGTTTGCAGCATCTGCCCTCAGTTGGTCGGCATCCCCCAGCCTCAGTCAGCAAGCAGTCAGCTCCCTCAGGGCTACCTGCCAAACCAACTGCCCTAGTTCTTGGCCCTGGGTCTCCTGTCCCGCTAGACCCGGAGATGTCTGCTCCTCTAGGTGTGCAGTTAGACAGTTCACCGCCCTCAGCCTGCAACCAGTCACCTGTACTCACGCTAGACTATACGTTCCCTGCCGGCTTGGGTTGGTTTGCAGCCTCCCACCATACCATGCTAGCAGTCCTCAGATTTAGTAGTGGGTTCCAAGTTCCCTGCCCTGTTAAGGCCTCAGCTCCCTGATCTGGGGGAACCACCGTTCTCTGATCTGTGGAGCCTGTTGTCTCTAGCTCTGGGGGGTCTCCCAACTCCTGCCTTGGACGGCCCTCAGCCCTTCTCATGTGAGAGACCACTTGACCTCGTCTCTGGGGACCAGCCACCCACATCCTCCAAATCCCTGATGATCCATGCCCAGGGGTCCCAACTTGCTTCACCATGGGAGTCATCACTCGGCCTATACTTGGCCTTGTCTCAGGATGGTAAATTGGTGGTTGAAGATATCCCTCTAGTGGTGTGGGGGCTGTGCTTTGGCAAAGTGAGTGGGGTTATATCCTGCCTGTTTGGCCCTGTCCGGGGGTATAATCGGACGGGGCCACAGTGTCTCCTGACCCCTCCTGTCTCAGCCTCCAGTATTTATGCTGCAGTAGTTTATGTGTCGGGGGGCTAGGGTCAGTCTGTTATATCTGGAGTATTTCTCCTGTCTTATCCGGTGTCCTGTGTGGATTTAAGTATGCTCTCTCTAATTCTCTCTTTCTCTCCTTCTTTCTTTCTTTCTCTCTCTCGGAGGACCTGAGCCCTAGGAACATGCCTCAGGACTACCTGGCATGATGACTCCTTGCTGTCCCCAGTCCACCTGGCCGTGCCGCTGCTCCAGTTTCAACTGTTCTGCCTGCGGCTATGGAACCCTGACCTGTTCACCGGACGTGCTACCTTCTCCAGATCTGCTGTTTTCAACTCTCTAGAGACAGCAGGAGCGGTAGAGATACTCTCAATGATCGGCTATGAAAAGCCAACTGACATTTACTCCTAAGGTGCTGACTTTTTGCACCCTCGACAACTACAGTGATTATTTTTATTTGACCATGCTGGTCGTTTATGAACATTTGAACATCTTGGCCATGTTCTGTTATAATCTCTACTCGGCACAGCCAGAAGAGGACTGGCCACCCCTCATAGCCTGGTTCCTCTCTAGGTTTCTTCCTAGGTTTTGTCCTTTCTAGGGAGTTTTCCTAGCCACCGTGCTTCTACAGCACTTTGATATATCAGCTGATGTAAGAAGGGCTATGTATCATTACTCCCACATTTGTTTTAGTAAGCTGGTTATTCACACATTTATAACAACTTTTATAGTCCGTAATAATGATTCAGAAGATCATTCATAAGATGTTTAATGAATGAACTTATAAACCATTTACTGATCATTAGTAAAGTAGTTTTGCAGTTCCTCATCTAAAGTGAGGACTATTCATACTTTCTTAATACTTTATAAATGTTTTGAACAGTGACCAGTGTAATTTATCACAAGAAGATGGACATGCTATTGGTAGATATTCCAGCAGGACCTGATGCTCCTTAAGTTCTCACAATGACCTAGAACATATCAATGATTAAACAATAAGCACACAACACAGAGGATGTTAAAGGAAATATATTGAACCTTTTATTCCAAAACAGTCACACTGTTGTAGTAGTGTGCTGAAGGAAGTAACGTGTTTGTCTGAAAATGATAACATTCTTGTTTGTTGGCCCTGACTACCTAAACCAAAGTGTTGATTGCAGTCACTCATTAGAGCAGTTCATAGACTGTTTACAGGGTAATGGAACCAATATCTAAATATTTAATTTAAATGAACATTACTCTTAAAGGGTTACTACCTTTAAAACACTACAAGTGAAGTTTCCCGAAATACTAATGACTGTGTTCAAATGGGAAAATAAATAAATAAAAGACTTCATTTGTTAAAGTCATTCTTCACATCTGATCTCACAATAGAGAATGTGCTTGGGGGTCTCCCCTGAATTGAGTTCAAAATGCTGGAGTGAAGATCCCAGTTAAAAAACTGTTTTCCTGCAGAGCTTTACACCCACTGGGCATACACTTGTTCAAACAGCGTTGTTTCTTTTTGAACCAACATGGACTAGACATTGAATTGATGTCTGTGCCCAGTCGGTAGATATCGTTTTCAGAATGTGCAGTGGCCATAGAATGGCAGTATAATTCACAATCTGTGACTGACAGGGATAATTTGACTCATTCTATATGAAAGAGAAGTATGTCTGTTCTATAAAGACAATTTCTATATGAACTTTCTATGTTAGGTGAAAAGTGTTTCTTTATCAACCTGAGATGCGACCATCTGTCTGAATAATACCAACACCTTTTCATTACAGGAGACTCAGTGAATATAAATGTTTTATTATGAGTGACGAGAAAAAAAATTAAGCACAAAACAAGGCAAATCAACCTTTCCTTAAATATACTTCACCAACCACCCACTTTCTTCAAGTTTACTCTAATAGTTCTGAGACCCCAGCAAAATAGTGTCTGCATGGTTGGGATGGCATGGTTGGTGCCGCTCAACGGCAATAGGCACTCTCCATGGCAGGAGTTGGCCAGGTAGCCCTGAGGTGGGATGATGTAGTCCTACCAGCCCACGTCCTTGAAGTCGGTGTAGAGGTGACAGGCCTACACACGTGACTGGGCTTCACCGGGAGGTAGACATCGCTCCTCTAACATTGGCTAGCTACTTTCAGACACATAATGAGAGAGCACCCCACTCTGACCACTAGCAGGTTCTCGCCCTATCAGAGCTACTTAGGCTGTTTTCATGTCATCTAGAGCGTCGGTGACTACAACTGTGCTGCTGGTAACATTATGCTTTTTTGCCAATGTTTGCTGTCACCGGCCATGTTCAATGGGTGTTGAGCGTTCGTATATTCGTCAGTTATTTGGAGCTCTGGCACACTCAGACGAGAGTGCTCTGAAATCGGAGTAGATGGCCAGAACAAATGTACCAGCTACGTCTATCGACAGTTGTCGCAGTGACATCACAAATATTCTATTGATATGGTTACTTGCATGGTGGAGTCTATTGTTTAGACATGTAGCAAGCTAGCTAAACAATGAACCCTGCATGAATCAGCAGGTAGCTAAACAACCAGGTTCAATGTTAGCTAGCTAACATTAGGCTATAACTAGCAATGCAAATGGCTCTGAGATACGAATAATATTACTACACAGATCAAACACAAAACATTACCAAGCAAGCCAGCCAGCTAACGTTAGCTAGCAAGCTAACAGTACATTTTAACTTGAAATGAAACGACTTTCTGACAAAATTAGAAACGCGTAATATCTGAAAATGTAGCTAGCTAGACTCCCTTACACAACCGGTCAAAAGTTTTAGAACACCTACTCATTCAAGGGTTTTTCTATATTTGTACTATTTTCTACGTTGTAAAATAATAGTGAGGACATCAAAACTATGAAATAACACATATGGAATTGTCGTGTCTTTGACTATGCCAGATTAATTGCTATGACATGATATTCTATAAAATAATTTCTCCGTAATTAATATTACCTGATTGAACTAATCATGTAAATATTAATTAACTAGAGAGGGACACCACAAAAGAATATTTATAGAGCTGTTATCTTTCGAATAAACTCTTAAAGATTTAGTAAGATTTTACATCCATAAGTCACATTAATCGTAATTTTATTCAGTCTCATCTGAAAGTTGTAAGTCCTTGGTTATCTGCAAGAATCCTGGCTAACAAGTTGAATCAGCAATAGAAAATTGGGTTTAATTATTTATTTACTAAATACCTAACTAATCACACAGAATCACACATATACAATTAAATCATAACTTGATCACAAATTACGTCACACAGAAAAACGTCCCTAGCGGGCGGAATAGATATGACAGCTTGTTACACAAAGGGAAGGGGCTGAGTCCTAGTGAAAGAGCGGGAGACTTGAACATAGGCGAGCTGTACTATCGTAAAAACAGTATCTTATGCATTCTAAATTACCGCCCATTTGAAGAGGAAAATGCAATACATATTTACTCTGAGCTGCGCTTCCGTAGGTTGGTGGTAGATGGACCGTGTCGCCAACCCGAGTCCTCTGTCCTTTGAAGAATGTCTCTGGTAGTCACGGGATATGTTGTGTGTAGTAGACGGGATACTTGGACTGTCCTTCCTAACCTGCGTTTAGCTGTTGCTAACTCAACGGCTAGGAGATATCACTTCTGTAGTGAATACGAGTTCAAAGTTCATACCATTCACAATCAAAGTCCATGCTGATGTTGGCTTCATCTATAGTTATTATCTGAACCATTCTGACACTGGATCGTCATCCTAGCGTACCCGGAACAGGAAGTTATATTCTTGTTCGTGGCTTTTATAGTGGAGGGAGAGGGGTGTGTCTGAAAAGTCTATTACCCATGTCTCTTCACAGGGGCGGGCCCCTAGTTGACCAGAAGCCCAAACTTATGAAAACACATCTCTCATTTGGAAGCTAAAATTAAATTTCATCTCTTCACAAATAATGTCATATTCAAACATTTGAATTAAACAACAATTCCATGTGAATCCGATATCTCTGACATTTAGACTTTCCACAGTAGAGTTTATGTCATTCTATCATTGATGAGAATGTGTCAGAGGGCAACCGAACTGACATAATATACCTTAAGTTCCACCGCATATGTTCAGTTGGTCAGATTACCAGAATATAGTTCATTTCCCCCACTTCTGATGTTCCCAGAACCTCTATGTTAACCAAGGGGTTTTCTTATGTCATATCAGTTATAGTAGGGAGAAGGAAAAGGGGGAAAGAGGTATTTATGACTGTCATAAACCTACCCCCAACCCAACGTCATGACAGTCCCCCCATGTTGGGTTCAATCTTGCGATTAACCTGCATGTTGCAAACCAACATACAAATGACCGTGGGTTGTCCTGGTTGTGGACCATCGTTGTGGTCCCCATCTGGTGGTCGACCCGGGTAGAGTTTCTGCGAATGAAGTCCTCTCCATGGCTGGACAGCAGATGTCCAGTTGGTGATCGCTGTTGCAGTCCCCCCTCTGGTGTGGTCGACCCGGGTAGGGTGTCTGCAAATGAAGAAGTCTGCTCCATGGCTGGGCAGCGGGGGTCCGGATTGGGATCGCCGTTCCGGACCCGTCGTCTGGTCGTCCAGACTGGAAGATCTGGGCAGTAACTTAGGCAGATGTTAACAACGCACACACACTCATGAAATATATCATTACATTTCCTCCCAAATGAGTTGTGGCACTAACTGATGGTTGTATGGGGAAGCTGTTTATGGCTATCACTTTCTACATGCCGAAGAAAATGAAACAAAATAAATGAAAGCATAAACAAAACAAAATATAGTTATTGGCAAAATAACTTGGCAAAATGACCCTATCATGGCATTGTCTAATGTCATATCTAGGGCTCTTCTACTTTGCGGGGTGTTGGTTAAGGTACTATCCTAAGTTGATAACTATATGATACGTCTACAGCTGTAAGGCACTAGTTTTGGGCAGTCTACAGGGATGACCTATGGACTTCTGAGAAGAAAACTGGTGAGTGCTGTAGCTGTAGAGTTAAAGGCCTCAAAATAAATGTTCAACTTTACTAAGGCTGGTATTTTGCTCGGACCCTTAAGTGATCCTAGCATAAATCCTAATTGGATGTTCCGTTGTACATGTGCGTTTATGCTTACGCAAGCACACATGCCAAGGGAAGGAAACCAAGTATTCTGGCAGATTACAACTTGTTCAGAATGAGTCTGACGTAGTCAGGTAATTTTCAGGTCAATGCCTGGAGGTCAGTCAGAATTGGTGTCGAGGGAGTCTGTAGTGGTTTTACTACCAGTCACTGTCTTCCACTATTGTAGTGGCAGTAGGTATGAAGAAATATACTTCATAGCTATGTTATCCACGGAGGAGCTAACCTCATGACGGAAGTACTGTAAGTATTAGACCAGTCGTACGTGGTGTGATCGTGGTTCCTGACTTCTAATAACTTTTTCTCCTGTACGGAGGATTCTATTTATTAGTGGCGTGTGTAACCATTGGAAGAGTGCAATGGAGATTCCCTTCCCCGTGCTGCACTCTGAGTGACTCCTATGTTGCTATTATCAATAGCAATTTAACTTGTGAGGTTACTAATCCTCCTACTGAGTGTTGCTGGACTGACTGTGGTATTGGTACTGGTACTCAAGGGGTCCAGTTGTCCTACCGATTTATTCTGAAATGTTATCCTACAGGAATACATGATTAGAGCATTTTACTAGTTGTCTTGTAGTGACTTCTACACAAGGCAAGGAATGATTATTGTTGCCATTTGTTTTGGAGGTGGACAAGTCCACTGGACTTCCTTTACGACCAGTGTGGTACACCTCAGTACTATCTTAGATGTGTTCTAAGAGGCCCCTAGACAGGGATTATGTCTGCTCCTCACTGTTCTCAAAGGGGAGTTTACAACTAGATTTGATTTATGCTCTGGCGGCCTCGTACGGTGTTGTCCGTAGTCTCGACCCCCCCCACCGGCCTCGATAAGGCTCATCATGGGTCTGGGCTACTATTCCCCCCCTTTGTGTCTCGGGACCCCCCCACCAGCATGTGGTGTTGGTATCCGAGGCGCAAACGAAAGGTTCAGACCCTATGTACGAGTTGTCAGTGGCCGCGTTATTATGAGAATGGCTGCAACCTTTCAACCAAATCTCCTGGTGTTTGTGCTTCAACACCCTCAGTGGCTGTCGAGGTCTGTCAGTCATCACCGCGTCCGCGCGTGGCAACCTCTTCAGTACCTGCGAACTGAGACGAGGATATCGGTCTGTGATATCGCAAAGTGTTTCACCAGTGGGAATCATCGGGTCAGTTGCTGGACTGACGCCATTAGTGTCATTGTAAGGGTTGACAGTCCCCAACAAAGCAGAAGGTGTATCATCGGAAGCAGAGTATACTCTGCGCATCGATGTTTTTCTTGCTGAGACGGCCGCAGTGCTTGCGGAAATGTCTGAAGGGCAAGAGGAGTTCATCTCAACTACCGTATTGCACGACTGCACGGAGGAGGGAAGTTGCTTATTAACAGAGACAGCTGGCTCGAAATCCTGAAAAGAATGGTCAATCAGGTTGGCTGATGGAATGTGTTGAGATATCGTAATATCTCCTTGGATCGGATTCTGCCCCAAGAGGTTTTTAACTTCTTATGGCTGCAGCCCGAGGACGCCCACAATATGACAACAGCCAGCTCAAGTGCAGGGCGCGAAATTCAAAATATATTTTTTTAAAATATTTAACTTTCACACATTAACAAGTCCAATACAGCAAATGAAAGGTACACATCTTGTGAATCCAGCCAACATGTCCGATTTTTAAAATGTTTTACAGCGAAAACAGCACGTATATTTATGTTAGCTCACCACCAAATACAAAAAAGGACAGACATTTTTCACAGCACAGGTAGCATGCACAAAGCCAACCTAACTAACCAAGAACCAACCAAACTAACCAAGAAACAACTTCATCAGATGACAGTCTTACAACATGTTATACAATAAATCTATGTTTTGTTCGAAAAATGTGCATATTTCAGGTATAAATCATAGTTTACATTGCAGCTACAATCAGAAATTGCACCGAAAGCAGCCATAATAATTACAGACACCAACGTCAAATACCTAATTACTCATCATAAAACATTTCTGAAAAATACATAGTGTACAGCAAATGAAAGACAGGCATCTTGTGATTCCAGCCAATATTTCCGATTTATTAAGTGTTTTACAGCGAAAACACAATATAGCGTTATATTAGCTTACCACAATAGCCAGAAACACATGCCATTTCCCAGTAGCAAAAGGTTAGCGATCGTAACAAACCAGTAAAAGATATATAATTTTTGACTAACCTTGATTTTCTTCATCAGATGACAGTCCTATAACATCAGGTTATACATACACTTATGTTTTGTTCGAAAATGTGCATATTTAGAGCTGAAATCAATGGTTATACATTGTGCTAACTTAGCTACTTTTTCCCACAACGTCCGGATTTTTTTCTGACACGTTTTCTGACACACATATTCTGACCAAATAGCTATTCATAAACATAACTAAAAAATACATGTTGTATAGGAAATGATAGATCCATTAGTTCTTAATGAAATCGCAGTGTTAGAATTAGTTCACATGTACGACAGATATATGAAATAGCATCATAAAATGTTTCTTACTTTTGCTGATCTTTCATCAGAATGTTGGACAAGGGGTCCTTTGTCAAGAACAATC
Organism: Salvelinus namaycush; assembly: GCF_016432855.1. Classification (NCBI taxonomy): domain Eukaryota; kingdom Metazoa; phylum Chordata; class Actinopteri; order Salmoniformes; family Salmonidae; genus Salvelinus; species Salvelinus namaycush. The sequence continues at coordinate 6,422,106 of NC_052325.1, read as the reverse complement.
GTTGTTTGGATTTAGAACGGCCACTTTCCCTCTCGATTTAGCAAGCACACTAGCCAAGTGGCACGAATCTCTCCATCGTCAACAAAGTCAGAGAACGGAACACGGCAAAACTCCCGAAAAAATTTCAATAATCTGATTAAACTATATTGAAAAAACATACTTTACGATGATATGGTCAAATGTATCAAATAAAATCAAAGCCGGAGATAGTAGTCGCCTATAACGGCAGCTAAACAGAAGGCAAATCCAAGTCCCTCTTCGCGCTCTCCAGAAAACCGGAAATGGGGGACACGTCATACAAAGAGCTTGTATTCCACTTCAGACCAAGATAAACACTACATTTCTTCTCTCACCGCCTCTTGACATCCAGGGGAAGGTCTATGAAGTGCACGTATACTAATACGTATCATGCCCATTTATAGGCAGGACCTAGAAGAGAGCATCGATTTCAGACTTTCCACTTCCTGGTCAGGAAGTTTGTGCCAAATGAGTTCTGTTTGACTCACAGATATAATTCAAACGGTTTTAGAAACTAGAGAGTGTTTTCTATCCAATAGTAATAATAATATGCATATTGTACGAGCAAGAATTGAGTACGAGGCCGTTTGAAATGGGCACCTTTATCCAAGTTACTCAATACTGCCCCTGCAGCCAGAAGAAGTTAACTACACTCTGCTCTCCTGCACCTGACTTCGCCTACAGTACACACCCGTAACACTCTCATCATTATTCACATCTCATGCAGGATTATCCGAACTGTTAATTAATATATTATATTCTTATTTACAACAAGAGAGGCTCCAAAAAAACAATTCATTATTAACCATTAATTTCTATTGGACACAAAACAATCTGAAACACAACCAAAACAAACTGCAAAAGGATCCAAAAGGTGGACAGCTCTTTAATGATGTTAGTTTTACTTGGTTAAGTTTCTGACACCAGAGGGTCCTGTTATCACCCGTAGGCTCTGGAACAATGAGATCCAAAACTCTAAGGAATTCTACCAATTAAAGGTGTTGGAGACACACACACATGCTTTACCCAAGGGCCTAAAAATGTCCCAATATATCATAAACATTCAACGTGAACCTGAGAGCAGCTCTATTGTCATTTGTGTGAGTACAACTTCCACTAGGCCTCAGCCTCAGTACAACCCTCACCCCTAAACTAGTCTTCCCTGCACAGGTCAAGAATCCCACCTCTGAATCATGACTCTGTCACAGGTGGGATCTGAACCGTGGTATCCTGAGTGGAAAACCAACATCTTCACCAACAGTCCAAGAGGAAAGTCCCTCTTGGACCGAAGGTGACACTGATTTAGAAGTCCCAGGCAGAGCTACCTCATCACGACAGCATGAGTCTGACTCACCTCTGCTACACATTTTCTATTTTAGTCATTTAGCAGATAAGGGGGGGGGGGGGGGGGGGGTTGTGGCATTAATAAAGATACTCATGAAGAGGTAGGTTTTCAGACTAAACTTCCCCCTAACCTCACACAAGTCTCAATCCTACATCCCTCTCTAAAGTGTTTAGACAAATAACAAGCCATTTTTACAAGTAAAGAACTGAAATGATTTTTTTTTAATATGGCCTCTGAGTTGGCACATGGGGCATGATCCAGGATCAACACATATATAATATGATCCAGGGTCAATATAGAAATGATCTTACATATCAAAAGACTCTAATGTGACCCCTGACCTGGCAGCAGTGATGTAGTGAGAGCAGTGGTGTAGTGAGAGAAGTGGTAGTGAGACTAGTGGTAGTGAGAGTAGTGGTAGTGAGAGTAGTAGTAGTGAGAGTAGTGGTAGTGAGAGTAGTGGTAGTGAGTAGTGGTAGTGAGAGTAGTGGTAGTGAGAGTAGTGGTAGTGAGAGTAGTGGTAGTGGTGAGAGTAGTGGTAGTAGTGAGAGTGGTGGTAGTGAGAGTAGTGGTAGTGGTAGCTGTGAGAGTAGTGGTAGTGAGAGTAGTGGTAGTGAGAGTAATGGTAGTGAGAGTAGTGGTAGTGAGAGTAGTGGTAGTGAGAATAGTGGTAGTGAGAGTAGTGATAGTGAGAGTAGTGTTAGTGAGAGTAGCGGTAGTGAGAGTAGTGGTAGTGAGAGTAGTAGTAGTGAGAGTAGTGGTAGTGAGAGTAGTGGTAGTGGTGAGAGTAGTGGTAGTGAGAGTAGTAGTAGTGAGAGTAGTGGTAGTGTGAGTAGTGGTAGTGAGAGTAGTGGTAGTGGTGAGAGTAGTAGTAGTAGTGAGAGTAGTAGTAGTGAGAGTAGTGGTAGTGAGAGTAGTAGTAGTGAGAGTAGTGGTAGTGAAAGTAGTGGTAGTGGTGAGAGTAGTGGTAGTGTGAGTAGTGGTAGTGAGAGTAGTGGTAGTGATAGTAGTGGTAGGGAGAGTAGTGGTAGTTGTGAGAGTAGTAGTAGTGAGAGTAGTGATAGTGAGAGTAGTAGTAGTGAGAGTAATGGTAGTGAAAGTAGTGGTAGTGGTGAGAGTAGTGGTAGTGAGAGTAGTGGTAGTGTGAGTAGTGGTAGTGAGAGTAGTGGTAGTTGTGAGAGTAGTAGTAGTGAGAGTAGTGGTAGTGAGAGTAGTAGTAGTGAGAGTAGTGGTAGTGGTGAGAGTAGTGGTAGTGAGAGTAGTAGTAGTGAGAGTAGTGGTAGTGAGAGTAGTGATAGTGAGAGTAGTAGTAGTGAGAGTAGTGGTAGTGAGAGTAGTGGTAGTGAGAGTAGTGATAGTGAGAGTAGTAGTAGTGAGAGTAGTGGTAGTGAGAGTAGTGGTAGAGAGAGTAGTGGTAGTGAGAGTAGTGGTAGTTGTGAGAGTAGTAGTAGTGAGAGTAGTGGTAGTGAGAGTAGTAGTATTGACAGTAGTGGTAGTGAGAGTAGTGGTAGTGTGAGTAGTGGTAGTGGTGCGAGTAGTGGTAGTGAGAGTAGTGGTAGTGATAGTAGTGGTAGTGAGAGAAGTGGTAGTGATAGTAGTGGTAGTGAGAGTAGTGGTAGTGAGAGTAGTGGTAGTGAGAGTAGTGGTAGTGAGAGTAGTGGTAGTGTGAGTAGTGGTAGTGGTGAGAGTAGTGGTAGTGAGAGTAGTGGTAGTGAGAGTAGTGGTAGTGGTGAGAGTAGTGGTAGTGAGAGTAGTGGTAGTGAGAGTAGTGGTAGTGAGAGTAGTAGTAGTGAGAGTAGTGGTAGTGAGAGTAGTGGTAGTGTGAGTAGTGGTAGTGAGAGTAGTGGTAGTGATAGTAGTGGTAGTGAGAGTAGTGGTAGTGTGAGTAGTGGTAGTGAGAGTAGTGGTAGTGAGAGTAGTGGTAGTGAGAGTAGTGGTGGTGAGAGTAGTGGTAGTGAGAGTAGTGGTAGTGAAAGTAGTGGTAGTGGTGAGAGTAGTGGTAGTGTGAGTAGTGGTAGTGAGAGTAGTGGTAGTGAGAGTAGTAGTAGTGAGAGTAGTGGTAGTGTGAGTAGTGGTAGTGAGAGTAGTGAGAGTAGTGGTAGTGGTGAGAGTAGTGGTAGTAGTGAGAGTAGTGGTAGTGAGAGTAGTGGTAGTACTGAGAGTAGTGGTAGTGAGAGTAGTGGTAGTGAGAGTAGTGGTAGTACTGAGAGTAGTGGTAGTGAGAGTAGTGGTAGTGAGAGTAGTGGTAGTGAGAGTAGTGGTAGTGGTGGTGAGAGTAGTAGTGGTGAGAGTAGTGGTAGTGAGAGTAGTGGTAGTAGTGAGAGTAGTGGTAGTAGTGAGAGTAGTGGTAGTGATAGTAGTGGTAGTGAGAGTAGTGGTAGTAGTGAGAGTAGTGGTAGTAGTGAGAGTAGTGGTAGTGTGAGTAGTGGTAGTGAGAGTAGTGGTAGTAGTGAGAGTAGTGGTAGTAGTGAGAGTAGTGGTAGTGTGAGTAGTGGTAGTGAGAGTAGTGGTAGTGAGAGTAGTAGTAGTGAGAGTAGTGGTAGTGAGAGTAGTGGTAGTAGTGAGAGTAGTGGTAGTAGTGAGAGTAGTGGTAGTGTGAGTAGTGGTAGTGAGAGTAGTGGTAGTGTGAGTAGTGGTAGTAGTGAGAGTAGTGGTAGTAGTGAGAGTAGTGGTAGTGTGAGTAGTGGTAGTAGTGAGAGTAGTGGTAGTGAGAGTAGTGGTAGTAGTGAGAGTAGTGGTAGTAGTGAGAGTAGTGGTAGTGTGAGTAGTGGTAGTGAGAGTAGTGGTAGTGAGAGTAGTAGTAGTGAGAGTAGTGGTAGTGATAGTAGTGGTAGTGACAGTAGTGGTAGTGAGAGTAGTGGTAGTGATAGTAGTGGTAGTGACAGTAGTGGTAGTGAGAGTAGTAGTTGTGAGAGTAGTGGTAGTGAGAGTAGTGGTAGTAGTGAGAGTAGTGGTAGTAGTGAGAGTAGTGGCAGTGATAGTAGTGGTAGTGAGAGTAGTGGTAGTAGTGAGAGTAGTGGTAGTAGTGAGAGTAGTGGTAGTGTGAGTAGTGGTAGTGAGAGTAGTGGTAGTAGTGAGAGTAGTGGTAGTAGTGAGAGTAGTGGTAGTGTGAGTAGTGGTAGTGAGAGTAGTGGTAGTGAGAGTAGTAGTAGTGAGAGTAGTGGTAGTGAGAGTAGTGGTAGTAGTGAGAGTAGTGGTAGTAGTGAGAGTAGTGGTAGTGTGAGTAGTGGTAGTGAGAGTAGTGGTAGTGTGAGTAGTGGTAGTAGTGAGAGTAGTGGTAGTAGTGAGAGTAGTGGTAGTGTGAGTAGTGGTAGTAGTGAGAGTAGTGGTAGTGAGAGTAGTGGTAGTAGTGAGAGTAGTGGTAGTAGTGAGAGTAGTGGTAGTGTGAGTAGTGGTAGTGAGAGTAGTGGTAGTGAGAGTAGTAGTAGTGAGAGTAGTGGTAGTGATAGTAGTGGTAGTGACAGTAGTGGTAGTGAGAGTAGTGGTAGTGATAGTAGTGGTAGTGACAGTAGTGGTAGTGAGAGTAGTAGTTGTGAGAGTAGTGGTAGTGAAAGTAGTGGTAGTGGTGAGAGTAGTGGTAGTGTGAGTAGTAGTAGTGAGAGTAGTGGTAGTGGTGAGAGTAGTAGTAGTGAGAGTAGTGGTAGTGGTAGTGAGAGTAGTGGTAGTGCGAGTAGTGGTAGTGGGAGTAGTGGTAGTGAGATAAGTGATAGTGAGAGCAGTGGTAGTGAGAGTAGTGGTAGTGAGAGTTGTGGTAGTGTTCATCACCAGTATGTTGAGGTTGAAGTGTCTGCTGTGGTCTCCTGCTCTGTTGTGTTTCCATCGTTCAGCCAGGTGACAGCAGGAAGAGGGATGTCACAGGTTAGAGACACTGGGTTGTTTACCACCACACTCACATGTTCTGGATTTGGTTCTGACCACAGATAATGGGGGAGACTGGAGGGACAAAACACACATACTGTGTATTAAAACACACACACACACACACACACACACACACACACACACACACACACACACACACACACACACACACACACACACACACACACACACACACACACACACACACACACACACACACACACACACACACAAACATACTGTACACCTTGTACACCTTGTAGCATTCTGAGGTTGTTGTTTACGTACCATATACCTGCAGGCTGTACTCCTTGGCTGCGTTGCTGACGGCAGAGTTGTTGGATGTGTTATCTTATTTAGAGCACGTACGTGAGTTTTGCAGCAATGTGTCAAATCGATTAGAGCCCAGGGTGGCAGGGTGGCAGGGTGGCGCTGAATCGCTGACCTTGGGTTGTGGCTAATAGTGTGGAGTTGCCTGGAGGTTAGCAATTATGCCCTTAAAGGGAAATTACACTCAAAAACTAGTCATAGTTATTTTGTTGATACAGTCCCACAATGATTTGTATGTCTGATGTCAACTTTTCAAGATATTGGACTTTCAAGAATCTAAGTGTCACCGGCCACATCATCATAAGTACGATGATGCCTTTTGCATCATACTATATTTTGCATAATCATGATGATCTGACCGTCGACACTTTGATTCTTGTTTTTGAGTGACATTTCCCTTTAAAGCTGGAATCCGTGTCGGTGAAACTGCCATGTCCGTTTGCGATATTACAGGTGCAATTGTCACACCCTGATCTGTTTCACCTGTCGTTGTGCTTGTTTTCACCCCCCTCCAGGTGTCGCCCATCTTCCCGTTATCCCCTGCGTATTTATACCTGTATTCTCTGTTTGTCTGTTGACAGTTCGTCTTGTCTTGTCAGGTCTTACCAGCGTTCTTTTCCACCTTCCTGTTTCTCTAGTTCTGTTTCCTAGTTTTTCCTGAACTTTCTTAGACACTACATTGTCAAAAGTATGTGGACAGCTGCTCATCGAACATCTCATTCCAAAATTATGGGCATTATTATGGAGTTAATCCACCCTTGGCCTCTATTATAGCCCCCACTCTTCTGGGAAGGCTTTCCACTAGATGTTGGATAATTGCTGTTGGGACTTCCATTCAGCTTCCATTCAGCCACAAGATCATTAGTGAAGTTGGTCATTGATGTTGGGCGATTAGGCCTGGCTCGCAGTCTGCATTCCAATTCATACCAAAGGTGTTCGATGGGGTCGAGGTCAGGGTTGACAGTTGACAATGCATGTCAGAGCAGAAACCAAGCCATGAAGTCGAAGGAATTGTCCTTAGAGCTCTGAGACAAGATTGTGTCGAAGCACATACATTGGGGCAAAAAAGTATTTAGTCAGCCACCAATTGTGCAAGTTCTCCCACTTAAAAAGATGAGAGAGGCCTGTAATTTTCATCATAGGTACACTTCAACTATGACAGACAAAATGAGAAAAAAAAATCCAGAAAATCACATTGTAGGATTTTTAATTAAATTATTTGCAAATTATGGTGGAAAATAAGTATTTGGTCAATAACAAAAGTTTATCTCAATACTTTGTTATATACCCTTTGTTGGCAATGACAGAGGTCAAACGTTTTCTGTAAGTCTTCACAAGGTTTTCACACACTGTTGCTGGTATTTTGGCCCATTCCTCCATGCAGATCTCCTCTAGAGCAGTGATGTTTTGGGGCTGTTGCTGGGCAACACGGACTTTCAACTCCCTCCAAAGATTTTCTATGGGGTTGAGATCTGGAGACTGGCTAGGCCACTCCAGGACCTTGAAATGCTTCTTACGAAGCCACTCCTTCGTTGCCCGGGCGGTGTGTTTGGGATCGTTGTCGTGCTGAAAGACCCAGCCACGTTTCATCTTCAATGCCCTTGCTGATGGAAGGAGGTTTTCACTCAAAATCTCACGATACATGGCCCCATTCATTCTTTCCTTTACACGGATCAGTCGTCCTGGTCCCTACAATGTGATTTTCTGGATTTTTTTTTCTCATTTTGTCTGTCATAGTTGAAGTGTACCTATGATGAAAATTACAGGCCTCTCTCATCTTTTTAAGTGGGAGAACTTGCACAATTGGTGGCTGACTAAATACTTTTTAGCCCCACTGTACATGTGGTGTTGATAGAGAATGATTTGGCTGGATTGGATTAGAATGAATTGGAGAAGGCAAAATAAGGAATACAATTGTTTTATAAAACACTTTGAAGACATTTTTGGGTTGTATATTCCAAATACCAAAGTTTGTTGTTGTTCCATGTTATTTAATGATAAATAGTATGTAAGTATTCTAAAAGTACATTTTGAGGACGTCATGAGTCATTATGTATGTTTAACATCACCATCTAGTGGCTTAAATGGTACACAGTGCCTTCAACAAGTAGTCAAATTTAAATGTACAATAGGCATCATATATATATATATATAAGAATATGCAATTATGGGAAACACTTCATTATAGCATTCAGTAATAAACCATTTGTAAGGAATTTACAGTTTGCTTACCATTGTTGAATCATTACTCTCACATTTGTTAAATGTTAGTCAGCTAAGTATTCTCAAATGTACAAATAACTACTATATGCTTTAATGGTTAACAACTCTCACTACATCACTGCTGCCAGGTCATAGGTCATGCAAGAGCAGCTCTCTCAGATGCTGTGGAGTCAGAATGAATATAGAGATTAGTAACACTTTATAATAACACTTTGTAATAAAGAATGTATAATCGATCAGTAAATAGTTTATTCATTATTCATATATCATTACATCCACATTTGTATTAGTAAGCTGGTTATTCACACATTTATATACAACATTTATAGTCTGCAATAATGATTCATAAAATCATTCATGATGTTTAATAAATATCCATATAAACCATTTACTGATCATTAGTAAAGTAGTTTTCTAGTCCCTAATCTAAAGTGAGGACTATTCATACTTTCTTAAAACTTATTATGGGTGAGATCCCATTAACGGGATCGACATGACAACAGCCAGTGAGAGTGCAGGGGCCCAAATTCAAACAACAGAAATATCATAAATAAAATTCCTCAAACATACAAGTATTTTACACCATTTTAAAGATAAAGTTGTTGTTAATCCCACCACAGTGTCCGATTTCAAAAAGGCTTTACGACGAAAGCACACCAAATGATTATGTTAGGTCAGAACCTAGTCACAGAAAAACACAGCCATTTTTCCAGCCAAAGAGAGGAGTCACAAAAAGCAGAAATAGAGATAAAATGAATCACTAACCTTTGATGATCTTCATCAGATGACACTCATAGGACTTCATGTTACACAATACATGTATGTTTTGTCCGATAAAGTTCATATTTATATCCAAAATTCTCAGTTTACATTGGCGCGTTATGTTCAGTAATGTTTTGCTTCCAAAACATCTGGTGATTTTGCAGAGAGCCACATCAATTTACAGAAATACATATCATAAATGTTGATGAAATTACAACTGTTATGCATGGAACTTTAGTTAAACTTCTCCTTAATGCAACCGCTGTGTCAGATTTCAAAAAAGCTTTACCGAATAAGCACACCATGCAATAATCTGAGTATGGCGCTCAGACACAAAAAACAAGCCATACAGATATCCGCCATGTTGTGGAGTCAACAGAAGTCAGAAATAGCGTTATAAATATTCACTTACCTTTGATGATCTTCATCAGAATGCACTCCCAGGAATCCCAGTTCCACAATAAATGTTTGTTTTGTTCGATAAAGTCCATCATTTGTTTCCAAATACCTCCTTTTTGTTCGCGCCTTGAGTTCACAAATCCAAATTCACAATGCGCAGGTCAGACGAAAAGTCAAAAGATTCCATTACAGTTCGTAGAAACATGTCAAACGATGTATAGAATCAATCTTTATGATGTTTTTAACATAAATCTTCAGTAATGTTCCAACTGGAGAATTCCTTTGTATTCAGAAATGCAATGGAACGCAGGCCGCTCTCACGGGAGCACGCGTGATCAGCTCATGCCAGACACCTGATTGAAAGAGCTCTCATTCCCTCCTCCTTCACAGTAGAAGCCTGAAACAAGGTTCTAAAGACTGTTGACATCTAGTGGAAGCCTTAGGAAGTGCAATATGACCCCATAGACACTGTATATTTGATAGGCAATGAGTTGAAAAACTACAAACCTCAGATTTCCCACTTACTGGTTGGATTTTTTCTCAGGGTTTTGCCTGCCATATGAGTTATGTTATACGCACAGACATCATTCAAACAGTTTTAGAAACTTCAGAGTGTGCATAATAATATGCATATCTTAGCTCCTGGGCCTGAGTAGCAGGCAGTTTACTCTTGGCACCTTATTCATCCAAGCTACTACTGCCCCCCAGCCATGAGAAGTTTTAACTTGTTTAATGTTTAATATATGTATTTTAAAAACAATTAACTGATCATTAGTAAAGTAGTGTTGCAGTCCCTCATCTAAAGTGAGGACTATTCATACTTTATTAATACTTAAAAAATGTTTTGAACAGTGACCAGCGTAATTTATCACAAAAAGATGGACATGCTACTGGTAGACATTCCAGCAGTACCTGATGCTCCTTAAGTTCTCACGATGACCTAGAACATATCAATGGTTAAACAATAAGCACACAACACAGAGGATGTTAAAGGAAATATATTGAACATTTTATTCCAAAACAGTCTCACTGTTGTAGTAGTGTGCTGAAGGAAGTAATGTGTTTTGTCTGAAAATGATAACATTCTTGTTTGTTGGCAGTGACTACCTAAACCAAAGTGTAGATTGCTGTCACTCATTAGAGCAGTTCATAGACTGCTTACAGCGTAATGGAACCAATATATAAATACATAATTTAACTGAACATTATGTTTAAAGGGTTATTACCTTTAATACACAAAATCAAATCAAAATCAAATTGTATTGGTCACATACACATATTTAGAAGATCTTAATGCTAGTTAACCAACATTCTTTGTTCGTAGCTCCAACAGTGCAGTGGTATCTAACAATTCACAATAATACACACAAATCTAAAAATAAAATAAATATATAAATATTAGGAATAGCAAAGTCTGAGTGGTATTGATAAAAAATGCAGTAGAATACAGTATGTACATATGAAATGGGTAAAATATTATGTTAACATTATTAAAGTGACTAGTGTTTCCTTTAAATTGACCAGTGATTCCATGTCTATGTACATAGGGCAGCATCCTCTAAGGTGCAGGGTTGAGTAACTGGGTGGTAGTCGGCTAGTGATGGCTATTTAACAGTCTGATGGCTTTGAGATAGAAGCTGTTTTTCAGTCTCTCGATCCTGGCATTGATGCACCTGTACTGACCTCGCCTTCTGGATGATAACGGGTTGAACAGGCCGTTTCTCGGGTGGTTGATGGTCCTGATGATCTTTTTGGCCTTCCTGTGACATCGGGTATTGTAGATGTCCTGGAGGGCAGGCAGTGTGCCCCCTGTGATACGTTTGGCAGACCGCACCACCCTTTGGAGATCCCTAAGTGTTTCGACCTTTTACTCAGTACCTTGTTGAAGCACCTTTGCCAGTGATTACAGGGTATGACGATACAAGCTTGGCACACCTGTATTTGGGGAGCTTCTCCCATTCTTCTCTGAAGATCCTCTTAGGCCTGTCAGGTTGGATGGGGAGCGTCGCTTACTTGTCCCGAAGCCACTCTTGCATCGTCTTGGTTGTGTTTTTACGTCTAGGAGCAAAAACAACTCAGCCGCTAAGTGGTAGGCCACACAAGCTCACAGAACGGGAAGGTGTGCTGCAGCACGTAGCGTGTAAAAATCCTATGTCCTCGGCTGCAACACTCAGTACCGAGTTCCAAACTAACTGTGAAAGCAACGTCAGCACAATAACTGTTCATTGGGAACTTCATGAAATGGATTTACATGGCCGAGCAGCCAAACACAATCTTAAGATCACCATGGGCAATGCCAAGTTTCGGCTCAAGTGTTGTAAAGCATGCCGTCATTGGACTCTAGAGCAGTGGAAACGCATTCTCTGGAGTGATTAATCACGCTTCAGTATCTGGCAGTCCGACAGACAAATCTGGGTTTGGTGGATGCCAGGAGAATGCTACCTGCCCCAATGCGTAGTGCCAACTGTAAAGTTTGGTGGAGGAGGAATAATGGTCTCAGGATGTTTTTCATGGGTTGAGCTAGGCCCCTTAGTTCCAGTGAAGGGAAATCTTAACACTACAGCATACAATGACATTGTAGACTTTGTGACAACAGTTTGGGGAAGGCCCTTTCCTGTTTCAGCATGAAAATGCCAAAGTGTACATAGTGAGGTCCATACAGAAATTGTTTTTCGAGATCGTTGTGGAAGAATCTGACTGGCCTGCACAGAGCCCTGACCTCAAACCCATCGAACACCTTTGGATCTGTACTCAACTTTTTTAAGTGACAATTTATCACTTTTCATCCGTTTTCTACCACTTGTTAATTCCTTAATAAATAATAATAATAATTTATGCATTATTTTATCCATGGTTCAAAGTGACAGCTAAACATATTTTAACTCTGAAGCTCCTATAATTGTATTCCCTAGTTTCACAAAGGTTTTATATAGTTATGTTATACAATTGCTGTAATTGCTTCTTTCATGTAACAATACACTACATTACTTATCTCAGTGTTGTCATCATAGATACATGTTGTGTTGATACAGAATGATTAGGATGGATTGGATTTGAAGGACTTGGTGAAGGCATAAGATGGCATAAGTCTGTTGTTGTTCCATGTTATTCAATGATAAATAGCATGTAAGTACATAAAAGTACATTCTGAGGACGTCATGAATCATTCTATATGTTGTTTAACATCTCCCTGTAGTGGCTCAATTGTGACACAACGTCTTCATCAAGTGTAGTAAAGTTGAAATGTACAGTATTGCATGATATCAGATAATGTCCAAGTCTATCTCAATGGTGTATTGTGTAAGTAGTTGAGGGTAAAATGCAAGAATATGCAATTAAGGGTACAACTATAATGTTAAGTAATAAACCATTTGTAAGCCATTTACAGTTTGTTCACAATATATTCATCATTACTCGCACATTTGTTACATTTTAGTCAGCTAGGGATTCTCACATGTATAAATAACTACAATATGCATTAATGATTAAGCACAACAGCGCAGGAGACCACAGCAGACACCACAACCACTCTCACTACATCACTGCTGCCAGGTCAGGGGTCACACCATAGCAGCTCTCTCAGAGGCTGTGGAGTCAGAATGAATATAGAGATTGGTAACACTTTATAATAACACTTTGTAATGAAGAACGTATAATGGATTAGTAAATAGTTTATTCATCATTCATGTATCATTACTCCCATATTTGTTTTAGTAAGCTGGGTATTCACACATTTATTAACACCAATTATAGTATGTAATAATGATACATATGATCATTCATGAGATGTTTAATGAATTAACTTATAAACCATTTACTGATCATTTGTACAGTCATTTTGCAGTCCCTAATCTAAAGTGAGGACTATTCATACTTTCTTAATACATTATAAATGTTTTGAACAGTGACCAGTGTAATTTATAACAAAAAGATGGACATGCTATTGGTAGATATTCCAGCAGGACCTGATGCTCCTTAAGTTCTCACAATGACCTAGAACATATCAATGATTAAACAATAAGCACACAACACAGAGGATGTTAAAGGAAATATATTGAACCTTTTATTCCAAAACAGTCACACTGTTGTAGTAGTGTGCTGAAGGAAGTAACGTGTTTGTCTGAAAATGATAACATTCTTGTTTTTTGGCCCTGACTACCTAAACCAAAGTGTTGATTGCAGTCACTCATTAGAGCAGTTCATAGACTGCTTACAGGGTAACAGGGGAACCAACATCTAAATACATAATTCAACTGAACATTACGTTTAAAGTGTTACAACCTTTAATACACTGCAAGTGAAGGTGTCCAAATACTTATTACTTCTTCAAATGGGGTGACTAGATACAACATTTGTATTTGTTCCTAAACGGTAAAACATATGTATGAAAATACCCTCAAATTAAAGGTGACGTTCTATAATGTCGCCCCATGAAACATTAGATTTCATATCCAAAAGGCTGGAGTGAAGAGGCCAGTTGAAAAACAGTTTTACTGCAGAGTTTTACACCCACTGGGCCAACACTACACCCACTGGGCCAACACTGGTTGTATCAACGTTGTTGTTTTTTAACCAACAGAGAGTTGACATTGAATTGATGTCTGTGCCCAGTGGGCAGGGATTGCTTTCAGTATGTGCTGTGGCCATAGGATGGTGGTTGGCCAAGGGTCATTTCAGTGTAGGAAAGGATGAAACAGCGTCTGTACCACCAGTAAGTACCGATAGTAGGATAAATCCCCTCGCACACTCCCCGCAGCCGGACAACTTTCTCATGGCTTCTGGAGGGAAATGCTGTAGGAATGCTCACCGGTGTCGCTCATTCAGCCGACAGAAACTTTCAACCAGTTCTCCACATTAAGCAGCAAGTCGGAGTCAGAGGCCGAGCCTTCTCTGGTCTCTACTCCTCCCGTTACGGTGTCTGAGACGCCGAAGCCTCCCACCATTAGCTCTGACAAATTGAAAACCCTAGTCATTGGCGACTCCATTACCCGCTGTATTAGACTTAAAACGAATCATCCAGCGATCATACACTGTTTACCAGGGGGCAGGGCTACCGACGTTAAGGCTAATCTGAAGATGGTGCGGGCTAAAGCTAAAACTGGCGAGTGTAGAGAGTATAGGGATATTGTTGTCCACGTCGGCACCAACGATGTTAGGATGAAACAGTCAGAGGTCACCAAGCGCATCATAGTTTCAGAGTGTAAATCAGCTAGAAAGATGTGTCGGCATCGAGTAATTGTCTCTGGCCCCCTCCCAGTTAGGGGGAGTGATGAGCTCTACAGCAGAGTCTCTGGCCCCCTCCCAGTTAGGGGGAGTGACGAGCTCTACAGCAGAGTCTCACAACTCAATCGCTGGTTGAAAACTGTTTTCTGCCCCTCCCAAAAGATAGAATTTGTAGATAATTGGCCCTCTTTCTGGGACTCACCCACAAACAGGACCAATCCTGGCCTGTTGAGGAGTGACGTACGCCATCCTGGAGGGGTGCTCTCATCTTATCTACGAACATAGACAGGGCTATAACTCCCCTAGCTCAACAAGGAGATAGGGTGCAGGCCAGGCAGCAGGCTGTTAGCCAGCCTGCCAGCTTAGTGGAGTCTGCCACTAGCAAAGTCAGTGTAGTAGGCTCAGCTATCCCCACTGAGACAGTGTCTGTGCCTCGAGCTAGGTTGGTCAAAAATAAACATGGCGGTGTTCGCCTTAGCAATCTCACTGGAATAAAGACCTCCTCCATTCCTGCCATTATTGAAAGAGATTGTGATACCTCACATCTCAAAATAGGGCGACTTAATGTTAGATCCCTCACTTCCAAGGCAGTTATAGTCAATGAACTTATCACTGATCATAATCTTGATGTGATTGGCCTGACTGAAACATGGCTTAATTAAGCCTGATGTATTTACTGTGTTAAATGAGGCCTCACCTCCTGGTTACACTAGTGACCATATCCTCCGCGCATCCCGCAAGAGCGGAGGTGTTGCTAAGATTAATGATAGCAAATTTCAATTTACAACAACAAAAAAACGACGTTTTCCTCTTTTGAGCTTCTAGTCATGAGCTCTATGCAAGTTGCCTTTGACGGGGACGCCGTCTTCTTCTCTGATGAGTCGGAGATCATCGTGAAACAACACGGCCTGGACACGTTCTTTGAGCACGATTTCGATTCTGATTATTACATTACTCAATCACTTTTTATAGCTACTGTTTACATATATAGCGTTCCTCGCTGAGTTCCCTGAATTCCTATCGGACCTTGTAGTCATGGCAGATAATATACATTTTTGGTAAAGTTTATGTTCACATGGAAAAATCCACAGACCCACTCCAAAAAGCTTTCGGTGTCATCATCGACTCAGTGGGTTTTGTCCAACATGTCTCCGGACCTACTCATTGCCACAGTCATACTCTGGACCTAGTTTTGTCCCGTGGAATAAATGTTGTGGATCTTAATTTGGACTGAAAAGCAGTGCCGAGCACCTATGAATGGCAGGTCTTACCCTTCGTAACGATGTGTAGTCCCTGCTGTGCCATCTATGCCCTCCAGAAACATTATCAGGACCACCATGATGGCAACACGGATGTTCAGGAGTCAGTCGAGCAAACCTTCTATGTTGACAAAGGTCTCCAAAGTCTACCCATGGGGACCAAAGCAAAGTCGTTGGTGGACAGGCTGCAAAGCTGCCTCTTGGCCTGGGGGTTGAATGGGCCAGTAACATTACCTCTGTGGAACACCTTCTCCAGAAGGGAGGTCAAAGAGCAGTGAGCTATGGCTCTCCCAGACCACCATCCACAAGAACCAACTCTGGGCCTGAGCTGTTAGCCAGACACCCGCGGCTACAAACATCGACCTGTCCAGAGAGAAGAGGAACCAACCTTGAGGATCATTTACAGAGTTTACAAGCCATCTCCACCTTATCCTCCAGTGACAGGGGGGTTAGATCCTCATAGTGTTATGACAGATGGCAAAACCTACCTCCTTCCTTCAACTGCCCTTGGTGCTCCATGGGGCAGCAGTACCACTCGCCTTCATCATCCTCCTGCCTGACCAGACTCAGTCACTCCCAACTTGCTCCTCATGGGGATAAGCGACAGCTCTCTGCCCCAAACTATCTATACTGACAGTGATGTCAGTTGTTGACGGTGCTGGTGCCATAGCCAAATCCCGGCTGATCACATCTGGGCCAACATCAAACCCTACCTCAGACTGGTGGCCCATCTGATTTCCTTGTCTGATGTCAAGGATGACCCAGATTAAACCAGGCGAGAGCATTTGTGGAGAAAGAGCATAGTCTTTTAATTTGTCACGATTGTCATGATATTGAAATACCTGAAGTCGGTATGCTTTGTTTATTGGTTGTCGGGCGCATTGCCAGAGAAACCTGTTGGTGGAAAATGTTGGAAATCTGATATCCCCCTAGCTGATCATCGTCTGTAGCCAACTCTGATCGTAGTGTAGGCCTCATGAAACAGACAGGGAGAGTGAGCTGGTTCTTAGTGGTCGGCGAACCCTCAACCTTCTGGCCCGTAGCCCTGCGTGGCGTCGTATGCACCACAAAATCATCCTGAAGTGGCAAAGTCCATATCCACATTTTTAGGGTCGCTACAGTTATTGTTATTTGTGGCCGTACACATTATTTTGAATACATTTTTTAAAGTACAAAGGGAGGGTCGTGAAAATATTCAGAGTAAATTGTGAACTGTCCCTAATTACTTGAGGTGCTTTTGAGATCATTGATTGATACAACTGAACTGGAAATCACATTTCTCAGTCACATTTTCTTCTGAGAAAACAACACTACAGAAATGGAAAACAACATCAAGGGACGATTGGGTCAGAGTACAGTGTGGTTGTTCTGATGTCTGACAAATAGTATTTGTCCCCATGATGTAACTGAGACAAAGTCTCCCTCGACTTGAAGAAGTATGGTTAAAGGTTATAACCCCTAAAACGTAATATTTAATGAAATGAAGTATTTATATATTGGTTCCATTACCCTGTAAGCAGTCTATGAACTGCTCTAATGAGTGACTGCAATCAACACTTTGGTTTAGGTAGTCAGGGCCAACAAACAATAATGTTATCATTTTCAGACAAACACTTTACTTCCTTCAGCACACTACTACAACAGTGTGACTGTGTTGGAATAAAATGTTCAACATATTTCCTTTAACATCCTCTGTGTTGTGTGCTTATTGTTTAACCATTGATATGTTCTAGGTCACTTTGAGAACTTAAGGAGCATCAGGTCCTGCTGGAATATCTACCAATAGCATGTCCATCTTTTTGTTATAAATTACACTGGTCACTGTTCAAAACATTTATAAAGTATTAAGAAAGTAGAACTCCCTTTAGATTAGGGACTGAAAAACGACTTGGTTTATAAGTTCATTCATTAAACATCTTATGAATGATCTTCTGAATCATTATTACAGACTATAAATGGTGTTAATAAATGTGTGAATAAACAGCTTACTAAAACAAATATGGGAGTAATAATACATGAATGATGAATAAACTATTTACTTATCCATTATACGTTCTTCATTACAAAGTGTTATTATAAAGTGTTACCAATCTCTATATTAATTCTGACTCCATAGCATCTGAGAGAGCTGCTCTGGCATGACCCCTGACCTGGCAGCAGGGATGTAGTTAGAGTAGTGGTAGCGTTCATAACCAGTATGATGAGTTTCAAGTGTCTGCTGCGGTCTCCTGCGCTGTTGTGTTGAATAATTAATGGATATAGTAGTATTTATACATTTGAGAAAACCTAGTTTATTAACATTTGACAAAAGGGGAGTAATGATTAATACATGGTGAGCAAACTGTAAATGCCTTACAAATGGTTTATTACTAAATTAATAAAGTGTTACCCATAATTGCATATTCTTGAATTTTACCCTTAAACTACATACACAATACACCATTGAGATAGACTTGGACGTTATCTGATATCATGCAGTATTGTACATTTCAACTTTACACTTGATGAAGACGTTGTGTCACAATTGAGCCACTAGAGGGAGATGTTAAACAACATATAGAATGATTCATGACGTCCTCAGAATGTACTTTTAGAATACTTACTATTTATCATTGAATAACATGAAAAACCACAGACTTGTCCCTCCTTATGCCTTCTCCAAGTCATTCAAATCCAATTCATCCAAATCATTCTGTATCAACACCACATGTATCTATGATGACAACACTGAGATAAGTAATGTAGTTAATTGTTACATGAAAGAAGCAATTACAGCAATTTTATAACATAACTATGTCAAACCTATGTTTGTGAAACTAGGGAATACAATTATAATAAGTTCAGATTTAAAATAGGATTAGCTGTCACTTTGAACCATGGATAAAAGAAAGCATAAATTATTGGATTTACTGAGGAATTAACAAGTGGCAGGAAACGGATGAAAAGTGAGAAATTGTCACTTGCTGTTCTGGGATTGATTTGCACTTTTTGCACCCAAGTATGTTCATCTCTAGGAGACAGAACGCATCTCCTTCCTGAGCGGTATGATGGCTGCGTGGTAACATGGTGTTTATACTTGCTTACTATTGTTTGTACAGATGCACGTGGTCTTCCATTTTTTTTTTCTGAGGTCTTGGATGATTTAATTTGATTTTCCCATGATGTCAAGCAAAGAGGCACTGAGTTTGAAGGTAGGCCTTGAAATACATCCACAGGTACACCTCAGATGATGTCAATTAGCCTATCAGAAGCTTCTAATGCCATGACATCATTTTCTGGAATTTTCTTATGTCCCTTTGCCCAGCAGTTTAGGGGGGAGGGAAACGAGACCCGTAACATATCTCACGCAAATCACAACAGTGAAAAGGAACAGTGAGAACTAAAATAAATCCACAGACAACCTAAACCTACCGTCAAACACTTTAGGTTTATTGTCAAACACACGGTAATGGGGTGTGGGAAAAAGGGGCTGAGCTGGACCCAAGGAAAGAAATAATAAATATCCATAAAGCCCTAGGCTAGTCTTACTGGGTAAAGAACAGCTAGCTAACTAACCAATATAATACAGTGGGTGGTCCTGCCCAGTTCTAACTAGGGTATTTAGACAAAGTTTTCCTACGGGTAATGTATGCCCAAGGGCGACTTGGCTGGTTATCTCCTTTTCCCACCAACAAACCAACAATAATACACCACAGCAGTACATACTCACATGATAACAGACAATGTGAGATGTACTTCAGCAAATCTAAAGAGAGAGAGAGAGACTGGGAAAACAACTGACTGGGTTTTTAAACCAAGGGAAAGGGGATGTGATTGGGTAAGGGAAACAGGAGGAGGTGTGTCTTCAGATTGATGCGACTGATGACTGATGACTGATGACTGCCACCTGTTACTAGGACAGAGGAGAAATACAATACCCCCATGATACCTGTATCCGTAACACTCCCACACTTAAAAAACAGTAAACTTAGTTTATGTAAACTTCTGACCCACTGGAATTGTGATACAGTGACTTCTAAGTGAAATAATCTATCTGTAAACAATTGTTGGAAAAATTACTTGTGTCATACACAAAGTAGATGTCCTAAACAACTTTCCAAAACTATAGTTTGTCTACAAGACATTTGTGGAGTGGTTGAAAACCGAGTTTAATTGACTCCAACCAAAGTGTATGTAAACTTCCGACTTCAACTGTATATAAAACACAGTGCTGTAACCCAAACAAAGAGCGAGGTGTAAACCTATAATAAATACACAGGACGAGACCCCTAATAGCAATATACGGGACGAGACTCGAAATAACAAGTGCACACTTGTGGTGAAATCCTGCATGGTGCCTTCACCGTGCGCTGCCACTTTAAGAGCGCATGAGCAGTAAGGAAGGAGGAAATAAAGACAGCTCGTTCAGCTCTTTGGGGAGGAGCTCTTGGGTGGCGCGACAGTTTGATTGTGTGTGCTATGCTGCAGAAGTTTTGTTTGTTTTCAGCGTATGTAGTTTATAACGTATTTAACTCAATCATCGGTGTGATCGCTCTACTGCTTGGTTGTTTTCGTTTGCGCCGGTTATGGATCGCATGGATTAGTAGCAACGTTGTTGCGAAGCTTTAACCTACAAACCAACAAACCATCTGACGGTCAGACAGTACACCGGCACGCCTGATGACCACAGCTAAGATCTCTCTTGTTCCCTTTCTCTCTTTCTCTTCCCTCTATCATTCCAGTGCTTTACCCTGCAACAGACTCTCTATTTTCCTAATGCACTTCCCATTGAAGTTCATGGGAGCTGGACTATTATTGCCCTGCCAGAAGTATTTGGGTGGACATTTTAGTTAAAAGGGAGGTTGCTTTCAAGTGTGTATTGTTGTTTGAACTGTATTGAGGTGGGGTGTACTAAGGACATGTGGCCGAGAAGATTGTGGACATTTGTAAGGACTTTGTTGTGTCTATGATCATCCCCCACATTCATACCCTCTGCACTCCTTCACTGGAAGAGAACACAGATTATTTGCAAATCCTCTGTTGATGACTGGGTTCTTTCTTGTATGAAGTTGCTGTTAAATTGCTCTGCCATTATTAGTATTAGTGTATGAGGTGGGGTTACCAAGAGTTGTGGAAGGACTGTGCTGTGATGTGGGTTTTATAGGGTGTGTATTCTCTTTTCTCTCCACTGGCTATCTGGTAAACAGGCTACACTCTAGGCAGTCTCTTCTGCTAAAGTGTGTGGGTCTGGTAGTGGTACTCTCTCTGTTCTACTCTTTTCCTTTCGGCATGGTTAATACCTGCCTGGCGCCCGAACAAAATCTTTCTTTATCCCTCTCTAATAAATACCGCTACACACTAACACGGTAACATGCAAGCCAATACAACAGAGCACAGGTCCTCACAAGACCAACGGATATGGAACAATAATCAACAAGGACAATGGGGAACAGAGGGCACATGTTTACACATACTTATCAGGGTAATGGGAACCAGGTGTGCGTAATGAGACAAGACAGTCCGGGGTTGGTGGTAATGATCCATTTCAGTGACGCCTAGAAAGCCGGTGATGTAGATCTCAGGAGCTGGTGAACGGAATGAGCAGCAGTACCGGTGGAGAGCCAGACCCGGGCGCCTGGCGAGAAAATAGGCGCCGGCGGTGGGCCTGTTCCTTGTGCCGACACACGGCCCGCTTGAGATGAGTGTGCAGTGTGTGCAGTGTTCCAGATCTCCTCAGCATGTCAAAACCACTCGTTCACCGCAGGGCCTCGGTCTGGCTCGGATACCAAAGTGCCAGGGCAGGTTGATACCCCAACATGCACTGGAAAGGAGTGAGGTTAGTGGAGGAGCGGCGAAGGGAATTCTGCACGTATTCAGCCCAAGGTAGAAAATCCGTCGGCCATGCAAACCGCGGAGGCTCTTTTTACTTACGATCTTCCGGCACTACGGGAGTGGGGGAGTGGGCAACTCCCCTGGCCGGAGTGGGCAACTCTCCCAGCCGGTCCTGACAGTAACACCTCAGGACCAGCACTTCCTGATTGACCCTCTCCACCTGCCCATTTGCTTGAGGACGGTACCCGGAGGTGACTGACCGTGACCCCCAGGCGTTCCATGAACGCCTTCCATACACATGAGGTGAACTGAGGGCCACGGTCTGACACAATGTCCTCAGGCATCCCGTAGTGCCGGAAGATCGTGAGTAAAAAGAGCCTCCGCAGTTTGCATGGCCGATGGGAGCCCAGGCAGAGGGAGGCGACAAGCTTTGGAAAACCGGTCCACAATTACGAGAACGGTGGTCTTCCCCTGGGAGAGGGGAAGGTCAGTGACAAAGTCCAACAATAGCTGACACCAGTTTCGTTGTGGAAGCGGCAAGGGAAGGCACTTTCCATAAGGGAGGTGTCTGGTTGTCTTAGACTGGGCACAGATGGAGCTAGGGACATCTCGTCCCTAGCCAAGGTGGGCCACCAGTACTTCTCAGTCAGGCAGGCGATGGCATGGCCTATCCCAGGATGACCCAAAAACACATGCACCGTGTGCGCCCAGGTAAGGTGGCGGTCCCGCACCCCCGTGGGCACATTGTCGCAGTTCTCCGGGCACTGTTAAGGTGCTGTTTCTGTATGCAGGACCTGCCGTATGTCGGCGTCCATGTCCCACATCACTGGCACGGTGAAATAGGACCGAGGGATGATGGGGGTCTCCTCTCCCTGCCGCTCTGTGTCATATAGGCGAGACAGGGCATCCGCCTTCATGTTCTTCGAGCTTGGCCAGCTAGCTGTCTGAATCGCCGTGTCTCCAGCTCGCCTAGCTACTCAGTGGACCCTATGATCACTCGGCTACACATGACTCTCCCTAATGTCAATATTCCATGTCTGCTGCTGTTGTGGTTAGTGATTATTGTATTATTTCACTGTAGAGCCTCCAGCCCTGCTCAAAATTCCTTAGCTAGCCATTTTGTTCCACCCCCCACACATGCTGTGACCTCACCTGGCTTAAATGGTGGGCTTAAATGGTGCCTCTAGAGACAAAACCTATTCTTCCTTGAATCTATTCTTCCGCGGACAGAGATCTGATTATTTTACTCTCTGTTCTAAACGCACTAGACCACCAGTTCTTATAGCCTTTAGCCGTACCCTTATCCTACTCCTACTCTGTTCCTCTGGTGATGTAGAGGTTAACCCAGGCCCTGCAGCCCCCAGCACACTGAAGTAATCCCTGTTCTCTATTTCACTCTGCAGTGTCCATATTCAAAGTAGTTTACTCCAGCACTTTGGATATGAGATTTTGTTTAATATGAGGTGACATTATAGAACGTCAACTTTTATTTGAGGGTATTTTCATACACACGGTGCATTCGGAAAGTATTCAGACCCCCTGGCTTTTTATACATTTTGTTACATTACATCCTTATTCTAAAATGTATTAAATCATTTTTCTCTCATCAATCTACACACAATAACCCACAAACAGGTTTTTAGGAATGTATGTATAATTTTTTAAAACAGAAATACCTTATTTACATAGGTATTCAGACCCTTTGCTATGAGACTAGAAATTGAGCTAAAGCGCATCCTGTTTCCATTGATCATCCTTGAGATGTTTCTACAACTTGATTGGAGTCCACCTGTGGTAGATGCAATTGATTGGACATGCTTTGTTCTCCCGAGTGGCGGAGCGGTCTAAGGCACTGCATTTCAGTGCTGGTTCAAATCCAGCTGTTTCAAAACTGGTCATGATTGGGAGTCCCATAGGACGGCACACATTTGGCCCAGCGTCCTCTTGGTTTGGCTGGTGTAGGCCGTCATAGTAAAAAATAATTTGTTCTTAACTAGTTAAATAAAAATAATTTTTGGGGAAAGGCACAGACCTATCTATATAAGGTTCCACAGTTGACAGTGCATGTCAGAGCAGAAACCAAGCCATAAGGTCGAAGGAGATGTCCGTAGAGCTCCGAGACAGGAAGGTGTCGAGGCACAGATCTGTGGATCCAAAACTTTTCTTCAGCATTGATGGCCCCCATGAACACTGTGGCCTCGATTCTTAAATGGAAGAAGTTTGGAACAACCAAGACTCTTCCTAGATCTGGCTGCCCGGCCAAACTGAGCAATCAGGGAGAAGGTCCTTGGTCATGGAGGTGACCAAGTACCTGATGTTCACTCTGAGAGTGCTCTGCAGTTCCTCTGTGGAGATGGGAGAACCTTCCAGAAGGACAACCATCTCTGCAGCACTCCAACAATCAGGCCTGTATTGTAGAGTGGCGAGACTGAAGCCACACCATAGTAAAAGGCACATAACAGCCTTTGAGTTTGCCAAATGGCACCTAAAAGACTCTCAGACCATGAGAAACAAGATTCTCTGGTCTGATGAAACCAAAATGTAACTCTTTGGCCTGAATGCCAAGCGTCGCGTTGGGAGGGAGGGAACCTGGCACCATCCCTACGGTGAAGCATGGTGGTGGCAGCAACATGCTGTCGTGATGTTTTTCAGTGGAAGGGACTGAGAGACTAGTCAGGATTAAGGGAAAGATGAACGGAGCAAAGTACAAAGAGAGTTCCTTGATGAAAACCTGCTCCAAAGAGCTCAGGATCTCAGACAGGGTTGAAGGTTATAAGAAAATATATATTATTTCACCTTTATTTAAGCAGGTAAGCTAGTTGAGAACAAGTTCTCATTTACAACTGCGACCTGGCCAAGAATAAGCAAAGCAGTGCAACACAAACAACAACACAGAGTTACACATGGTGTCACGCCCTGACCATAGAGAGCTGTGTTGGTTAGGTCGGGGTGTAATTAAGGGTGGGTTATCTAGGGGAATTATATATCTATGTTGGCCTGGTATGGTTCCCAATCGGAGGCAGCTGTTTTTCGTTGTCTCTGATTGGGGATCATATTTATGTAGCCATTTCCCCATTGTGCTTTGTGGGATATTGTCTAGGTATTGTTACCTGTGAGCACTACTCTGAGCTTCACGTTTCGTTTGTTCGCTTTATTGTTTTTGTTCTTTTAGTTTCTCTTCCAAAATAAAAGATGGAAACATACCACGCTGCATCTAGGTCCAGTCCTTATAACGATCGTGACACATGGAAAAAACACGCGTACGGTCAATAACACAATAGAAGAAAAAAAAAGTCTATATACAGTGTGTGCAAATACACCTTCCAACAGAACAACGTCCCTAAGCACACAGACAAGACAATGCAGGAGTGGCTCTCAGAACAAGTCTCTAAATGTGCTTGAGTGGACCAGCCAGAGCCCGGACTAGAATCTGATCGAACATCTGTGGAGAGGTCTAAAAATAGTTGTGCAGCGACTCTCCCCATCAAATCTGACAGAGCTTGAGAGGATCTGCAGAGAAGAATGGGAGAAACTCCCCAAATACAGCTGTGCCAAGCTTGGAGGGTCATACCCTGTAATCGCTGGCAAAGATGCTTCAACGAGGTACAGAATAAAGGGTCTGAATACTTAGGGCTCTCCAGAGGGTGGTGCGGTCTGCCCAACGCATCACCGGGGGCACACTGCCTGCCCTCCAGGACACCTACAGTACCCAATGTCACAGAAAGGCCAAAAAGATCATTAAGGACATCATCCACCTGAGCCACAGGCTGTCCACCCCATTATCATCCAGAAGGCGAGGTCAGTACAGGTGCATCAAAGCTGAGACAGAAGCTGTTTTTCAGTCTCTCTGTCTCAAGTCCATCAGACTGTTAAATACCCATCACTAGCCGACTACCACCCGGTTACTCAACCCTGCACCTTAGAGGATGTTGCCCTATGTACATAGACATGGAATCCCTGGTCACTTTAATAATGGAACACTAGTCACTTTAATAATGTTTACATACTGCTTTCCTCCTCTTATATGTATATACTGTATTTTACTGTATTTAAAGTCAGTACCACTCAGACATTGCTTGTCCTAAAATATATATATTTTTTAATTCCATTCTTGTACTTTTATATGTGTGTGTATTCTTGTGAATTGTTAGATACTTCTGCACTGTTGGAGCTAGGAACAAAAGCATTTCACTACACCCGCAATAACGTCTGCTAAATATGTTTATGTGACCAATAAAATGTGATTTTGATTTGATTTTGAAGTGTATTAAAGGTAATAACCCTTGAAACGTAATGTTCAGTTAAATAATATATTTAGATGTTGGTTCCCTTACCCTGTAAGCAGTCTATAAACTGATCTTAGTCTGGGCCACACTGACATTGCTCATCCATATATTCTTAATTCCATTCCTTTACTTAGATTTGTGTGTATTAGGTATTTGTTATGACATTTGTTAGATAATACTTGTTAGATATTGCTGCACTGTCAGAACTAGATGCACAAGCATTTCGCTATACCCGCAATAACATCTGCTAAACACCTGTATGTGACCAATAACATTTGATTTGATCTGATTTCAAATGAGTGACTGCAATCCACACTTTAGTTTAGGTAGTCACTGCCAACAAACACTAATGTTATCATTTTCAGACAAACACATTACTTCCTCCAGCACACTGCCACAACAGTGTGATTCGTAGAGAGCATATTACATCAGCAAAAGGCAACCTGTGCTCTGAATGAGGTCTAAAACTCTAAGGAATTCCACCAATTAAAGGTGTTACTCCAGGGACCTAATAAGGCCCTACTACAGCATAAACATTCAAAGTGAACCTGAGAGCAGCTCTATTGTCATGTGTGTGAGTACAACTTCCACTAGGCCTCAGCCTCAGTACAACTCTCACCCCTAAACTAGTCTTCCCTGCACAGGTCAAGAATCCCACCTCTGAATCATGACTCTGTCACAGGTGGGATCTGAACCCTGGTATCCTGAGTGGAAAACCAACATCTTCACCAACAGTCCAAGAGGAAAGTCCCTCTTGGACCCAAGGTGACACTGATTTAGAAGTACCAGGCAGGGCTACCTCATCACGACAGCATGAGTCTGACTCACCTCTGCTACACATTTTCTATGTTAGTCATTTAGCAGGTAAGGGAGGGGGGGGGTTGTGGCATTAATCAAGATACTCATGAAGAGGTAGGTTTTCAGACTAAACCTCCCCTAAACTCACTCAAGTCTCAATCCTACACCCTCTCTATAGTGTTTCTGACAAAAAACAAGACATTTTCACAATTACAGAACTGAAATTACATTTTTTTAATACGGCCTCTCTGAGTTGGCACATCTTAATTTCATGGGGGATGAGCTTTTTGGACTCCTTTGTCTGCTTGTTGAACGAGTGGATTACTAAAATCGATGGCGCCAACTAAAAATACTTTTTGGGACATAAAGAAGGATTTTATCTAACAAAACGACCAATCATGTTGTATCTGGGATCCTTGGGATGACAAACAGAGGAAGATCTTCAAAAGTAAGTGATTTTTTGAATCACTATTTGTGATTTTGTGAAGCATGTGCTGGATGAAAAATATGTTGATGTGGGGCGCCGTCCTCAGACAATCACATGCTATGCTTTCGCCGTAAAGCCTATTGTAAATCAGACAACACAGTTAGATGAACAAGAATTTAAGCTTTTAAATGATATAAGATACTTGTATGTTCATGATTGTTTAATATTATGATTATTTATTTGAATTGCGCTCCCTCCATTTTCACTGGATGTTGTCGGCTGCGGGACGCCAATCCCTAGAACCAGGCTCATCAAGGAGGTACTAGTACGAGTACGCTGGTGAGCCGTACGGGGACTTTCCCATCTTCCATTGCTCGTACCCCTCTCCATGCAACACTGTTGTGGGGTGACCGGTTCAAATCTCTCTGGGTGCTCACAGACTCTGGGGCCGACGAGAGCTTTATGGACGCTACCCTGGTGTCGGAACTGGGAATCCTCACACAACCCCTCTCCATTCCAATGGACGTCAGAGCATTGGATGGGCGCTCTATTGGCAGAGTCACCCAGACCACATATCCCATTAACTTCTTGTCAATAGGGGGGCGCTGTTTTCACTTTGGAAAAAATCGTGCCCAAATTAAACTGCCTCGTACTCTATTCTAGATCATACAATATGCATATTATTATTACTATTGGATAGAAAACACTCTCAAGTTTCTAAAACCGTTTGAATTATATCTGTGAGTAAAACAGAACTCATTTTGCAGCAAACTTCCTGTCAGGAAGTGAGAAATCTGAAATCGGGCACTCTGTTCCAGGGTCAGTTTATTAATTTGCATGTAATCTATGGGTCGACATGCACTGCATACGCCTTCCCCTAGATGTCAGTAAGCAGTGAGAATTGGAATGGGGTGTCTAGGTAGATCTGAGGCCATACAAAAGCTCTTGGAACCGGGTGTGCAGTCTTTTCAACGTTCGTCATGACGCAAGACAGACCTAAGGATTGCATTCTGAAAAGCTCTCGTTATAGGCGTTAGATTTATCCGGCTCTGATTTTATTCAATATAGGTGTTAAAAACATCATAATGTAGTTATTTTAAACCGAGTTATATCAGTTTATATCAGTATATTGCGATTTTCGGTATTTTATTTGTGCTGCGTTATGGTGAGTTGGACACGTCTTCGCCACATGGCTAATGTTTGCTGCTAATTCCAAAGTTGAAGACGACAATCTACAACCGAGCAACAATTATTCTGGACAAAGGACAACTTGCACAAGATTCTGATGGAAGCTCATCAAATAGTAAGAACTATTTATGATGTTATTTCGTTGTTCTGTTGAAAAATGTTAAACTATTATTCCGCCATTAATTTCGGTGCGGTCTCGCTTTAATGCACGCTGTATGTCGTAGTAACGTTAATTTAAAAAATCTAACACAGCGGTTGCATTAAGAACTAATGTATCTTTCATTTGCTGTCCAACATGTATTTTTTAGTCAAGTTTATGATTAGTTATTGATTAGATTAGGTGCCTCTCCCAAGATTTCTCCCGACATTTTGTTTGCATTTTGGCTACTATTCATATTGTATAACCACGATTTGTGCCGCTAAATATGCACATTTTCGAACAAACCATATATGTATTGTGTAATTTGATGTTGTAGGACTGTCATCTGAAGAAGTTTGAGAAGGTTAGTGAATAATTTTATATATTTTGCTGGTTTATTCGTTATCGCTACTGTTGGCTTGAATCAATGCTGTTGTGTGTTTGGCTATTGTAGTAAGCTAATATAATGCTATATTGTGTTTTCGCTGTAAAACACTTAAAAAATCTGAAATATTGGCTGGATTCACAAGATCTTTGTCTTTCATTTGCTGTACACTGTGTATTTTTCATAAATGTTTTATGATGAGTATTTAGGTAATTCACGTTGCTCTCTGTAGTTATTCTAGTTGCTTTGGTGAGAGTTGTGATGGTGGCTGCAATGTAAAACTATGATTTATACCTGAAATATGCACATTTTTCGAACAAAACATATGCTATACAATAAATATGTTATCAGACTGTCATCTGATGAAGTTGTTTCTTGGTTAGTGACTATTTATATCTTTATTTGGTCGAATTTGTGATAGCTACCTATGCAGTAAAAAAATGGTGGAGAAAAAAAAGTTGGGTCTTTTGCTATCGTGGTTAGCTAATAGAAATACATATTGTGTCTTCCCTGTAAAACATTTAAAAAATCAGAAATGATGGCTGGATTCACAAGATGTGTATCTTTCATCTGGTGTCTTGGACTTGTGATTTCATGATATTTAGATGCTAGTATTTACTTGTGGCGCTATGCTAGGCTATGCTAGTCAGCTTTTTTACTGATGAGGGTGCTCCCGGATCCGGGATGAGTACCAAGTAAAAGTTAAATATCTCCACTTCAAAAATGTTAACATATACATATGAGATGAGTTATTTAGGATATACAGTATTCTATACCATCTACTGCATCATTCCTATGCCGCACGGCCATCGCCCATCCATAAATTTATATGTACATACTCTCATTCATTACTTTACATGTGTGTGTGTCAGGTAGTTGTTGTGAATTTGTTAGATTACTTGTTATATATTAATGCATAGTCGGAACTAGAAGCACAAGCATTTCGCTACACTTGCATTAACATCTGCTAACCATGTACGTGACCAATACATTTGATTTGATTTGGTAGGCGTTTTGTCGTCCAGCTTGTAGAAGACAGACCCCCTGGAGCAGCTCGAAGGCTGAGGAAATGAGTGTTAGCGGATAACGGTTTTTCACAGTGATGTCACTGAGTCCCCGGTAGTCAATGCACTGCCACAGGGTCTTTTCCTTCATCTACATGAAGAAGAACCCTGCGCTAGTGGGAGAGGAGGAGGGACCGATAAATCCTGTAGCTAGGGAATCCCCAATGTAGTCCTCAATAGCCTTGGTCTCTGGTCCCGACAGCGAGTACAGACGTCCCCGGTGCGGCGTGGTGCCAGGGAGAAGGTCAATCCCCAGTCATAGGGGCGGTGTTGTGGAAGGGAAGTGGCCCGGGCCTTGCTGAACACCTCCCGGAAGATCCTGGTACTCCGTGGGAATGGCGGAGAGGTCTGGAGACACCTCCTAGGGCCCCGGAAGACGTCGCGGGGCAGGTTGCGCCGACATCAGACAATGGGCATGGCAGAACAGACTCCAGACCATTATAGCACCCGTAGAACTGTTGATGAGTGGAATGTGTCGCTGGAGTCAGGAGAATCCCAACACCACGGGAACCTGGGGTGAATTGATGAGCAGGAACTGAATGGTCTCGCTGTGATTCCCTGACACACGTAGGTTGATGGGAGTGGTGTTATGGTTGACGAGACCTACAGAGCGCACGTCCAGAACTCTAACATCCATGGGAATGGAAGCAAGCCAGCAGCATACCACCCTGCATACCACTGCTGGCTTGCTTCTGAAGCTAAGCAGGGTTGGTCCTGGTCAGTCCCTGGATGGGAGACCAGATGCTGCTGGAAGTGGTGTTGGAGGGCCAGTAGGAGGCACTCTTTCCTCTGGTCTAAAAAAAAAATATCCCAATGCCCCAGGGCAGTGATTGACACTGCCCTGTGTAGGGTGCCGTCTTTCGGATGGGACGTTAAACGGGTGTCCTGACTCTCTGAGGTCATTAAAGATCCCATGGCACTTATCGTAAGAGTAGGGGTGTTAACCCCGGTGTCCTGGCTAAATTCCCAATCTGGCCCTCAAACCATCATGGTCACCTAATAATCCCCAGTTTACAATTGGCTCATTCATCCCCCTCCTCTCCCCTGTAACTATTCCCCAGGTCGTTGCTGCAAATGAGAACGTGTTCTCAGTCAACTTACCTGGTAAAATAACGGTAAAATAAATAAAAATAAAAACATCCATGGGAATGGAGAGGGGCTGAGTGGGGATGTTCAGCTCGGAAGCCAGTGTGGTGTCCAGAAAGCTCTCATCGGCCCCCGAGTCAATGAGAACCCAGAGAGATTTGTACTGGTTCCCCCACAGCAGAATGACATGGAAAGGGGTGCGAGTAAAGGAAGCAGAAAAGTTCTCCATATGGCCCACCAGAGTACTCGCTCCCTGGAGAGCCTGGTCCTTTGCCTGGCACAATAATACAAAATGACCAAAAGTCCCGCAGTACAGACAGCTCCTTGTGCTGATCCTGTGTTGCCGTTCTGCTGGCAACAGCCCAGCTCTGCCTAGTTGCGCGGTGTCGGGAAACAGTGCCTCTGCCCTTTTCAGGTGACTCTCGAGGAAGGTCGGGAAACCTTGGGTGCTCTCGGCCACGGGACCGTCGGGGACTTCCAGGATGGCTCAAAGGCGAGGTGGAATCTCTGGACGAGTGAGTGACATCGAATTCCCTGCTCATCTGTCATTCCAGCAATTGCCCATCGATGTGGATAGTCAAAGCGATGAGGGAGCCAAGATCCGTGGGTAACTCCAGAGCCGCAAGCTTATCCTCAACCGCCTCCGAGACGCCGTGCAGGAACATGTCGAAAAATCCTTCTGGGATCCACGCACTCTCTGTTGCCAACGTGCGGAAATCCACCGCATAGTCGGCCACAGTGCGGGCGTCCTGCCGGAGCTAGCCTCCGGGTAGCTTCTCTCCTGGAGAACGGGGCATCGAAAACCTTCCTCACCTCTCCCACAAAACCCCCAAGGCTCACGCATATGGCCGGCTGCTGTTCCCATACAGTGGTAGCCCAGGTGAGAGCCCTTCCAGACATCAACATGATGAGGTAGGCTATTTTGGAGTGATCCGAGGGGAAGGAGGAGGGCTGAAGCTCGAAAATGAGGACACACTTTGCTATAAAAATGCCCGACAGGTGCTCGGCTCTCTGTTAAAGAGTTTCGGGGGAGATAACCGGGGATCCAAGGAAGGTGGAGTGGCCGGAGGGGCGGTGCTGCTAACTGCCGAGTAACTGGAGGGCAGTGGGTTTGCCACCGTGGCAAGGTGCCCCCCAGACAACCGGTGGAATTGTTCCTGTAGCATGTCCAACGCCCGGTCACGGCGCTCAGCCAACGTTTGAACCCCCTCCATCAGCCCACGAAGCAATTCCTCATGCCTACCAATGGAGGCTCCTTGGGAGGAGATGTCGTTGCGCAGCTGGTCCGGGTCTGCTGGGTCAGTCAGGGCCAATTCCTACTATCAGATATGAAGGTAAGACCCAGATGCAGACCCCGTTGGATAACCAATAGTTAAAAAATCCCAAAGTGGCAGGCAGACAGACAGGTTAAGGCAGGCAGGGGTCAATGGTCCAGAGAAGTGGGGGAAAGGTACAGGACGGCAGGCAGGCTCACGGTCAGCCAAGCAGGCTCAAAGAGGACATGCAAAGGTCAAAACCAGGAGGGCGAGAAAAAGAGAGACTGGGGAAAAGCAGGAGCTGAGAAAAACTGCTGGTTAGCTTGAACAAACAAGACGAACTGGCACATTTAGACAGAAAACAAAGGTATAAATACACAGGGGATAATGAGGAAGAAGGGCGACAACCGGAGGGGGGTGGACACAATCACAAGGACAGGTGAAACAGATCAGGGTGTGACACATTCAGGCAAAATCTCAGTAGAGAGACAAAGTGGAGTCGCAATTCAGCGGCTCAGACACGGGATTTATTAATAATTCAGTTCAGATCAACATTTTTATGGTCCATGGAATGTTCCTATGGAATGCCACTATTATGATTGCATTTGCTATTAGCATCTCATCAACTTCCCTGCTGTCAACTTTCCTACACACTGACCAGCTGACATGTGGCGTGCTGTCATGTGTCCTGAGGTTGTGGATTATGGTCCAAACTGAGCTCTGACATCACCCAAAACAGTTAGTCACAGTTTCCAATGTAAAATAGCCTTTGAGTGACCAAAACATCACCCATGCTATATTTTCCCCATTAAAATGCTCAATTGAGTAAATGTACCTTTTCTCTCATCTCTAACGATCAGTAAGGCTGAAGGACAGGCTAGGTGGGCACAGCAACATCAAATCCCGTCATACATTACATCATGCTTTCACAAATGATTTGTTTATCCAACCATTTGTTAATTTGTGTGTTCACTTGTTTTGTTGGTGGTGGTGTGTGTGTGTGTGTGTGTGTGTGTGTGTGTGTGTGTGTGTGTGTGTGTGTGTGTGTGTGTGTGTGCAGAGAGACTCCGGGGAGGGGAGTTTCTGTCTGTAACTCAGAGATAAATAGAGAGGCAGAGCTCAGAGTTTGTCAGAAGGCGGACCTGACAGGGTCACACACAGGACCAAGCAGGAGCAGGACCTCAGCATTTTGACCTTTTACTACAAATGGAGAAACATGAAGATGTTCAGTACTGTTTTCAAGACGGAAACTCTTCTTGCAGAAAGGCTTTGCTATCGACATCTATCTACATAACACTGTACATCTTCTTCTCATTGTTTTCAGCGGTTACAGTATTTTTGAACGTACTGGTGATCATCTCCATCTCTCACTTCAAGCAGCTCCACACTCCAACCAACCTGCTCATCCTCTCTCTGGCTGTGTCAGATCTCCTGGTGGGATTGATTGTGATACCAGTAGTGACTGTAGCATTAATGGAATCATGCTGGGGTTTTGGGGAATATTTCTGTGTGTTTCAGATCTACGTTACTTTATTATGTACTTCTTTATCTCTGGGCAATTTGGTCTTGATATCTATTGACCGCTATGTTGCTGTGTGTGATCCCTTATTGTACCACTCTAAAATAACAACAACAAGAATGATGTGTTGTATATCCATAACCTGGTGTTGTTGTATCATATACCGTGCTGCTATTATAAAAAACTTTGTAAATGTACATGTACCCAGTCGGTGTTTTAATGAATGTTTTATTGTTGAAGGGTCAATCTGGGTTAATATAATTGACCTTGTAGTTACAATGGTTGTCCCATGCTCTATTATTATAACACTTTATATGAAAATCTTTGTGGTGGCCAGATCACAGGCCAGAAATGTATTTTCTAAAGAGGCTGCCAGTGTGTCTGGTGTTAAAACTGTACGGGCAAATAAGTCTGAGAGAAAAGCAACAAAAACTCTAGCTATTGTTGTTGTCAACTATTTCTGTTGTTGGATTCCATTTCTATTTGTTTTCTTCTTTTCTTTTTTAATTGTTAATTTATTATTAGTTATCATCGGCTTTCTGCCTCTTGTTAATTCCTTAATTAATCCAATAATTTATGCTTTCTTTTATCCATGGTTCAAAGTGACAGCTAAACATATTTTAACTCTGAACTTAAGGCGTTCATAGTACCATTGTTTTCATATTACCTGTGTTTGTGTGAAAAGTGTGACACCAATCAGGCCCCCGAGGTCTGGAATTGCCCTGCTCGAGTCTAGTGGCTCAATTGGGGCGCAAACCTTCAACAAGTGCAGTAAAATTGAAATGTACAATATGCACGGTATCAGATAACGCCCAAGTATAACTCAATAGTGTATTGTGTAAGTAGTTGATGGTCAAATGTAAGAATATGCAATTATGGGTAACACTTTACAATAGCGTTCAGTAATAAACCATTTCTAAGGTATTTACAGTTTGCTCACCATTTATTAATCATTACTCCCACATTTGTTAAATGTTAGTCAGATAGGTATTCTAAATGTATAAAAAAACTACTACATGAATTAATGATTAAGCACAAAAGGGCAGGAGACAACAGCAGACAGTTCAACATCAACATACTGGGTATGAACTCTACCACTAATCTCACCACCACTACATAAATGTTGCCAGGTCAGGGGTCACACCAGAGCAGCTCTCAGATGCTGTGGAGTCAGAATTCAAATAGAGATAGGCAACCCTTTATAATAACACTTTGTAATGAAGAATGTATAATGGAATAGTAAATAGTTTATTCATCATTCATGTATCATTACTCCCACATTTGTTTTAATGAGCTGGTTATTCACACATTTATTAACAACTTTTATAGTCTGTAATAATGATACAGAAGATCATCCATAAGATGTTTAATAAATATTCTCATTTACTGATCATTAGTAAAGTAGTTTTGCAGTCCCTAATCTAAAGTGAGGACTATTCATACTTTATTAATACTTTATAAATGTTTTGAACAGTGACCAGTGTAATTTATAACAAAAAAGAAGGACACTCTATTGGTAGATATTCCAGCAGTACCTGATGCTCCTTAAGTTCTCACAATGACCTAGAACATATCAATGGTTAAACAATAAGCACACAACACAGAGGACGTTAAAGGAAATATATTGAACATTTTATTCCAACACAGTCACACTGTTGTAATAGTGTGCTGAAGGAAGTAGTGTGTTTGTCAGAAAATGATAACATTATTGTTTCTTGGCACTGACTGATTGCAGTCACTCATTAGAAATCAAATAAAATTGTTTTGGTCAAAAACATGTGTTTATCAGATGTTATTGCGGGTGTAGAGAACTGTTTCTGCATCTAGTTCTGACAGTGCAGCAATATCTAACAATTACACAACAAATACCTAATACACACAAATCTAAGTAAAGACTGGAATTAAGAATATATGAATATATGGATGAGCAATGTCAGAGAGGCATAGACTAAGAGCAGTTCATAGACTGCTTACAGGGTCAGGGAACCAATATCTAAATACATAATTTAACTGAACATTACATTTAAAGGGTTACTACCTTTAATGCACTACAAAATCAAAAACAAATCACATTTTATTGGTCACATACAAATACTCAGCAGATGTTGCAGCCGAAGCAAAGTACTTTTGTTCCTATCTCCAACAGTGCAGTAGTATCTAACAATTCACAATGATACACACGCATCTAAAAGTAAAAGAAGGGAATTAAAAAATATAAATATTTTGACAAGCAATGTCTGAGTGGTATTGACAAAAAAATACAGTTGAATACAGTTTATAGATATGAAATGAGTAAAGCAGTATGTGATCATTATTAAAGTGACTAGTGTTCCATTATTAAACTGACCAGGGAATCCATGACTATGTACAGACTGTAGGGCAGCATCCTCTAAGGTGCAGGGTTGAATAACTGGGTGGTAGTCTGCTTGTGCTGGCTATTTAACAGTCTGAGGGCCTTGTGTCCCAGCTTTGATGCACCTGTACTGACCTCGCCTTCTGGATGATGGCGTGGCTCGGGTGGTGGATGTCCTTGATGATCTTTTTGGCCTTCCTGTGACATCAGGTATTGTAGATGTCCTGGAGGACAGGCAGTGTGCCCCCGATGATGCGTTGGGCAGACCGCACCAAACTCTGGAGATTCCTAAGTATTCAGACCCTTTACTCAGTACCTTGTTGAAGCACCTTTGCCAGTGATTATAGGGTATGACGCTACAAGCTGTATTTGGGGAGTTTGTCCAATTCTTCTCTGCAGATCCAGTCAGGTTGGATGGGGAGCGTCACTGCACAGCTATTTTCAGGTCTCTCCAGAGATGTTCGATCGGGTTTAAGTCTGGGCCACTCAGACATTCAGAGACTTGTCCCGAAGCCAATCCTGCGTTGCCTTGGCTGTGTTTTAGGGTCGTTGTTCTGGTGGAAGGTGAACTTTCGACCCAGTCTGAGGTCCTGATAGTTCTGGAGCAGGTTTTCATCAAGGGTCTCTTTACTTTGCTCCGTTCAGCTTTCCCTCAATCCGGACTAGCAGTCCCCCAGTCCCTGCTGCTGATAAACATTACATTTACATTTAAGTCATTTAGCAGACGCTCTTATCCAGAGCGACTTACAAGTACATACATTCATACTTTTTTTGTACTGGCCCCCCGTGGGAATCGAACCCACAACCCTGGCGTTGCAAGCACCATGCTCTACCAACTGAGCCACACGGGGCACGGGACATCCCCACAGCATGATGCTGACACCACCATGCTTCACCGTAGGGATGGTGCCAGGTTTCCCCCAGACGTGACACTTGGCATTCAGGCCAAAGAGTTCAAACTTGGTTTCTTCAGACCAGAGAATTTTCCATGGTCTGAGAGTCCTTTAAGCAAACTCCAAGGCTGTCATGTGCCTTTTACTGTGGCGTGGCTTCCATCTGACAACTATACAATAAAATCCTTATTGTTGGAGTGCTGCAGAGATTTGTCCTTCTGGAAGGTTCTCCCATCTCCACAGAGGAACTTGCGCGTGTTCTTGGTCACCTCCATGACCAAGGCCCTTCTCCCCATTTGCTTAGTTTGGCCGGGCTACCAGCTCTAGGAAGAGTCTTTGTGGTTCCAAACTTCTTCCAATTAAGATTGGAGTCCACTGAGTTCTTAAATGCTCTGATATGCACTGTCAGTTGTGGGACCTTATATAGAGAGGTGTGTGCCTTTCTCAACAATAAAAAAAAACATTTTAACTAGGAAAGTTGGTTAAAAATAAATTATTATTTACAAATGACAGCCTACATTGGCCAAACCCAGACAACGCTTGGCCAGTTGTGCACCATCCTATGGGACTTCCAATCACAGCCAGTTGTGATACAGCTGGCTTTGAACCAGGGTGTCTGTGGTGACACGTCTAGCACTGAGATGCAGTGCCTTAGACCACTCCGCCATTCAGGAGCCAAATTCATTCAAGTTGTAGAAACATCTCAAGGATGATCAATGGAAACAGGATGTGCATTATCTCAATTTCCAGTCTCACAGCAAAGGGTCTGAATACTTATGTAAATAAGGTATTTCTGTTTTTATTTTTTTAAACATTTGAAAACATTTCTTAAAACCTGTGGGGTATTGTGTGTAGATTGATGAGGGGGAAAAAAAATCACTTAATCAGTTTTAGAATAAGTCTAATGTAACGAAAAGTGGAAAATGTCAAGTTGTCTGAATACTTTCCGAATGCATGGTATGTATGAAAATACCCTCAAATAAAAGGTGACATTCTATAATGTCGCCTCAAATTAAACATTTGACCTCATTTCCAAAGTAAAGAATAAAGAGCAACATTTCTTCAAATGTTTTCCTGCAGAGAGAAACAGAGGACAGGGATTACTTTCAGTATGTACCGTGGCCAGAGGAAGGCAGTATAATTCACAATCTGTGACAAAGGGATAACTTGACTTATTCTACACTGAACAAAAATATAAACGCAAGATTTTACTGAGTTAGTCATAAGAAAATCAGTCTATTGAAATGAATTCATTAGGCCTTAATCTATGGATTTCACATGATTGGGAATACAAATATACATCTGTTGGTCAAAGACACACTATAAATAGAAAAGTATAGGAACACCCCTTCAAAACAATCATGTGGGGCGGCAGGTAGCCTGGTGGTTGGAGCGTTGGGCCAGTAACCTAAAGGTTGCTAGATCGAATCCCTGAGCTGACAAGGTAAAAATCTGTTGTTCTGCCCCTGAACAAGGCAGTTAACCCACTGTTCCTAGGTCCTCATTGTAAAATAGAATTTGTTCTTCTAGTAAAATAAAAATAAATTTAAAGGCTGTTGATTGTGGCCTGTTGAATGTTTTCCTACTCCTCTTCAATGGCTGTGTAAAATTGTTGGATATTGGAGTGAACTGGAACATGCTCCCGTACACGTCAATCAAGAGCATCCCAAACATGCTCAATATGTGACATGTCTGGGGAGTACGCAGGCTATTGAAGAACTAGGACATTTTCAGCTTCCAGGAATTGTGTACAGATGAAGACGGACATGCGTGAATTATCATGCTGAAACATGAGGTGATGGTGGCGGATGAATTGAACTACAATGGGCCTCAGGATCTCGTCACCGTATCTCTGTGCATTCAAATTGCCATCGATAAAATGGAATTGTGTTCGTTGTCCGTAGCTTATGCCTGCCCATACCATAACCCCACCGCCACCATGGGGCACTTAACACAATGTGGAAAAAGTCAAGAGGTCTGAATACTTTCCGAATGCACTGTATATCATAAGATAGTGTTGTCATTACAATTATTTTGAAGACCACAATATCCTTAACTATTTCAAAATGTTCAGTAATGGTTACAGAAATGTTTTACTTGCTATGACTGTGATATGCCTTCTTTTTTATCAACCTTGTTTGAATGCACTGACTGTACGTTACTAAGGACAAGAGCGCCCGCTAAATGACCAAAATGTACAAATGAAAACTTGCAAAGAACACTGGGTAATATGTAGCTGCATGGGCAATTCCAGTAATATACCGTAAATTAGATCACAGTAAATATTTTGGTACCATATAATGAATTGCCAAAAATTGGATTACAGTCGCTGTACTGTAAAATAAATTACAGTAACTTACTGGCCAATTGCTTCCAGTAAGTTACTGTACAAATTACAGGAAATGTTTTACAGTGTGGTTCCAGTTGCACCTGCTGGGACAGCACCAGTCTGCGGTTGGCCTTGTGGCACCTTGTACAGGGACATGCTGAGGGCGAACCTTGGTTCCCACTGGATCTTCATTTCCAACTGCGCCAGAGAGAGCTGCTCCACTGGCTGCAGGACAGACATGTTGAAGAACAGATGTTTCTCTACTCAGCCGTGGCAGCTGCCGCTTCAGATTGAAACCAGTCTACCTGCAGAGGACAGACAAACCAGACGTATTAGGTTCACACTCCTGAAGTAGGAACGTAGGTTTCAATTTACAATATTTGGAATGTCAAAGTCAATATAGACCTCAATCTGCATAAACAAACCAAATGTTGTCTGACTTTGTCCCCCTCATTTCTTTTTGAGGGGGACAAACTACTGGATGGAAAATTACTGAGGATAATAGCGGACGATATTGCCACTCCTATTTGCAATATTTTCAATTTAAGCCTACAAGAATGTGTGTGCCCCCAGGCTTGGCGGGAAGCAAAAGTCATTCCGCTACCTAAGAATAGTACAGCCCCCTTTACTGGCTCAAATAGCCAACCAATCAGCCTGTTACCAACCTTTGGTAAACTTTTGGAAAAAATAGTGTTTGACCAGATACAATGTTATTTACAGTAAACAAATTGACAACAAACTTTCAGCATGCTTATAGGGAAGCACATTCAACAAGCACAGCACTTACTCAAATGACTGAGGATTGGCTGAGAGAAATTGATGATAAAAAGATTGTGGGGGCTGTTTTGTTAGACTTCAGTGCGGCCTTTGACATTATCGATCATAGTCTGCTGCTGGCAAAACGTATGTGTTTTCACACTCAACATACTGGTTATGAACACTATCACTACTCTCACTGCCACTGTCACTGCTCTCATTACATCACTGCTGCCAGGTCAGGGGTCAC
The DNA here is from genome assembly GCF_016432855.1 of Salvelinus namaycush. NCBI lineage: Eukaryota > Metazoa > Chordata > Actinopteri > Salmoniformes > Salmonidae > Salvelinus > Salvelinus namaycush. Next base: position 6,382,146 of record NC_052325.1, on the reverse strand, counting down.
ACCAGTCTTTTGGCATGTTAGATATGTCTATATTGACCCTGGATCATATTATATATGTGTGTATCCTGGATCATGCCCATGAAATCAGGATGTTCCAATTCAGAGGCCACAAAAAAAAAGTAATTTCAGTTCTGCACAGTTCTGAAAATGTCTTGTTATTTGTCTAAACACTATAGAGAGGGATGTAGGATTGAGACTTGAGTGATGTTAGGGGGAGGTTTAGTCCCATGAGTATCTTGATTAATGCCACAACCCCCCCCCCCCCCCCCCCCCATCTATAAATGACTTAAATGGAAAATGTGAAGCAGAGGTGAGTCAGACTCATGCTGTCGTGATGAGGTAGCCCTGCCTGGTACTTCTAAATCAGTGTCACCTTGGGTCCAAGAGGGACTTTCCTCTTGGACTGTTGGTGAAGATGTTGGTTTTCCACTCAGGATACCAGGGTTCAGATCCCACCTGTGACAGAGTCATGATTCAGAGGTGGGATTCTTGACCTGTGCAGGGAAGACTAGTTTAGGGGTGAGGGTTGTACTGAGGCTGAGGCCTAATGGAAGTTGTACTCACACAAATGGCAATAGAGCTGTACTCAGGTTCACTTTGAATCTTTATGCTGTATTAGGGCCTTATTAGGTCCCTGGAGGAAAGAATTTGTGTCTCCAACACCTTTATTTGGTCGAATGCCTTAGAGTTTTGGACCTCATTGTTCCTGAGCCTTGCATACAGGTGATAACAACACCCTCTGGTGTCAGAAACTTATAAAACGAAACTTAAAAATGTTGAACTATCATAATTTAAGAGTTGTTCCCAGTGACAGAGCACAGGTTGAGTTTTGCTGATGTAATATGCTCCCTAAGAATCATGCAGAGGTAGCAGACACTCTTATCGAGAGTGACTTACATGAACAATTAGGGTTATGTGCCTTGCTCAAGGGCACATTGACAGATTTTTCACCTAGTAGGCATGGGGATTTGAACCAGCTACCTTTCTCTTACTGGCCCGACTGTTAAACTGCTAGGCTACCTGGCACTAGATTTTGAGAGTAGTTTGTTTTGATTAATCTTGTATTTATTGTATGTTCACGTTCACAAGGCTTCCTTGCAAATGAGATACTGTTCTCAATGGTGACCCAAGCTGTGTGAATAAATAAAACAATAAAAAAATACAAATCACAATGTATTAGATGTGTTTGTGTTTGACACCTTTAATTGGTAGAGTGATTTAAGTGTCATTATGACAGAGTCCTGCATGTTTTGAATAATATGTGAATATGTAAATGTGTGACTTGTGTACTAACGTTACAGTTTTCCGTACAGCATGTAATATATTGTGTTGTCTTGTGTATTTGTATACTGACGTCTCTCAATGAATTTCCATGTAAATGGACAATACAGTCTATGGTATTGTAGTGCTAACAGAACCCTCTGGAATATGACACAACAACAAACTAGATTTATAAAAAGTGTATTGGTCACGTACACAGATCTGCAGGTGTTATGGCAGGTGCAGCAAAATGATTGTGTAACTAGCTCCAACAGTGCAGGTGAATGTCTCTACACAAATAATCAAAACCAGAAACCAATAAATATACATTGTATGTACATAAATATGGACCTCATGTAGCATTAGTAGGTACGGTGGGGTCGGAAATGATTGACATTATTGATAAAGATGAGAAATAATGACTATATAAAATAAATAATACAAATAAAAATGAAATGATGTTATTTCATACCAATGCAATTGCTCAGAGAAAATTTTTGTTTAACCAGTAATATTTTTTTCTCCCAAAAAGGTAAGGGTAAAAATTATTGACACCTTTAAAGATTCTTACAAACATATATATGGATGAGCGATGGCCGAGCGGTATAGGCAAGATGCAGTAGATGTTATAGAGTACAGTATATACATATGAGATGAGTAATGTAGGGTATATAAACATAAAGTGGCATAGTTTAAAGTGGCTAGTGATACATGTATTACATAAAGATGGCAAGATGCAGTAGATGATATAAAGTACAGTATATACATATACATATGAGATGAGTAATGTAGGGTATGTAAACATTATATTAAGTGGCATTGTTTAAAGTGGCTAGGGATACATTTTTACATAATTTCCATCAATTCCCATTATTAAAGTGGCTGCAGTTGAGTCAGTATGTTGGCGGCGGCCGCTAAATGTTAGTGGTGGCTGTTTAACAGTCTGATGGCCTTGAGATAGAAGATGTTTTTCAGTCTCTCGGTCCCTGCTTTGATGCACCTGTACTGACCTCGCCTTCTGGATGATAGCGGGGTGAACAGGCAGTGGCTCGGGTGGTTGTTGTCCTTGATGATCTTTATGGCCTTCCTGTGACATCGGGTGGTGTAGGTGTCCTGGAGGGCAGGTAGTTTGCCCCCGGTGATGCGTTGTGCAGACCTCACTACCCTCTGGAGAGCCTTACGGTTGTGGGCGGAGCAGTGTGTGCGCCCAGGTAAGGAGGCGGTCCCGCACCCCCGTGGGCACATTGTCGCAGTTCTCCGGGCACTGTTAAGGTGCTGTTTCTGTACGCAGGACCTGCCGTATGTCGGCGTCCATGTCCCACATCACTGGCACGGTGAAATGGGACCGAGGGATGATGGGGGTCTCCTCTCCCTGCCGCTCTGTGTCATATAGGCGAGACAGGGCATCCGCCTTCATGTTATTCGAGCTTGGCCAGCTAGCTGTCTGAATCGCCGTGTCTCCAGCTCGCCTAGCTACTCAGTGGACCCTATGATCACTCGGCTACACATGACTCTCCCTAATGTCAATATTCCATGTCTGCTGCTGTTGTGGTTAGTGATTATTGTATTATTTCACTGTAGAGCCTCCAGCCCTGCTCAAAATTCCTTAGCTAGCCATTTTGTTCCACCCCCCACACATGCTGTGACCTCACCTGGCTTAAATGGTGAGCTTAAATGGTGCCTCTAGAGACAAAACCTCTCTCATTGTCACTCAATGCCTAGGTTTACCTCCACTGTATTCACATCCTACCATACCCTTGTCTGTACATTATGCCTTGAATCTATTCTTCCGCGGACAGAGATCTGATTATTTTACTCTCTGTTCCAAACGCACTAGACCACCAGTTCTTATAGCCTTTAGCCGTACCCTTATCCTACTCCTACTCTGTTCCTCTGGGGATGTAGAGGTTAACCCAGGCCCTGCAGCCCCCAGCACACTGAAGTAATCCCTGTTCTCTATTTCACTCTGCAGTGTCCATATTCAAAGTAGTTTACTCCAGCACTTTGGATATGAGATTTTGTTTAATATGAGGTGACATTATAGAACGTCAACTTTTATTTGAGGGTATTTTCATACACACGGTGCATTCGGAAAGTATTCAGACCCCCTGGCTTTTTGTTACATTACATCCTTATTCTAAAATGTATTAAATACTTTTTTCTCTCATCAATCTACACACAATAACCCACAAACAGGTTTTTAGGAATGTTTGCAAATGTATATTTTTTTTTAACAGAAATACCTTATTTACATAAGTATTCAGACCCTTTGCTATGAGACTAGAAATTGAGATAAAGCGCATCCTGTTTCCATTGATCATCCTTGATGTTTCTACAACTTGATTGGAGTCCACCTGTGGTAGATTTAATTGATTGGACATGCTTTGTTCTCCCGAGTGGCGGAGCGGTCTAAGGCACTGCATTTCAGTGCTGGTTCAAATCCAGCTGTTTCAAAATTGGTCATGATTGGGAGTCCCATAGGACGGCACACATTTGGCCCAGCGTCCTCTGGGTTTGGCTGGTGTAGGCCGTCATAGTAAAAAATAATGTGTTCTTAACTGACTTACCTAGTTAAATAAAAATATTTTTTGGGGAAAGGCACAGACCTGTCTATATAAGGTTCCACAGTTGACAGTGCATGTCAGAGCAGAAAACAAGCCATAAGGTCCGTAGAGCTCCGAGACAGGAATGTGTCGAGGCACAGATCTGTGGAAGGGTACCAAAACTTTTCTTCAGCATTGAAGGCACCCAAGAACACTGTGGCCTCCATTCTTAAATGGAAGAAGTTTGGAACAACCAAGACTCTTCCTAGATCTGGCTGCCTGGCCAATCTGAGCAATCAGGGAGAAGGTCCTTGGTCATGGAGGTGACCAAGTACCTGATGTTCACTCTGAGAGTGCTCTGGAGTTCCTCTGTGGAGATGGGAGAACCTTCCAGAAGGACAACCATCTCTGCAGCACTCCAACAATCAGGCCTGTATTGTAGAGCGGCCAGACTGAAGCCACACCATAGTAAAAGGCACATAACAGCCTTTGAGTTTGCCAAATGGCACCTAAAGGACTCTCAGACCATGAGAAACAAGATTATCTGGTCTGATGAAACCAAAATGTAACTCTTTGGCCTGAATGCCAAGCGTCGCGTTGGGAGGGAACCTGGCACCATCCCTACGGTGAAGCATGGTGGTGGCAGCATCATGCTGTCGTGATGTTTTTCAGTGGAAGGGACTGAGAGACTAGTCAGGATTAAGGGAAAGATGAACGGAGCAAAGTACAGAGAGAGTTCCTTGATGAAAACCTTCTCCAAAGAGCTCAGGATCTCAGACAGGGTTGAAGGTGTTAAAAAAAAATATATATTTCACCTTTATTTAAGCAGGTAAGCTAGTTGAGAACAAGTTCTCATTTACAACTGCGACCTGGCCAAGAATAAGCAAAGCAGTGCAACACAAACAACAACACAGAGTTACACATGGTGTCACGCCCTAACCATAGAGAGCTGTGTTGGTTAGGTCGGGGTGTAATTAAGGGTGGGTTATCTAGGGGAATTATATATCTATGTTGGCCTGGTATGGTTCCCAATCAGAGGCAGCTGTTTTTCGTTGTCTCTGATTGGGGATCATATTTATGTAGCCATTTCCCCATTGTGCTTTGTGGGATATTGTCTAGGTATTGTTAGCTGTGAGCACTACTCTGAGCTTCACGTTTCGTTTGTTCGCTTTATTGTTTTTGTTCTTTTAGTTTCTCTTCCAAAATAAAAGATGGAAACATACCACGCTGCATCTTGGTCCACTCCTTATAACGATCGTGACAGAAGATCCCACCACCAACGGACCAAGCAGCGTTGCCAGGAGGAGCAGGTATCCTGGGCCTGGGAGGATATCCAGGAGGTAAAGACATCCTGGACTTGGGAGGAGATAATGGCAGGAGACGAAAGCCTTCCATGAAAGCAGACGCAAGCGGTGAAGGAAGGACAACGACGACACCGGGGTTCGCGGCCACGATGGAAGCCCGAGAGGCAGCCTCCCCACGATTTTGGGGGGGAACACGAGTTGGTCGGCGAAGCCGAGGGGCGAGTCTGAGAGCGAAGAGGAATATTGGGATAGACTGAGCGAGGAGTATTGTGAGATAGTTGAGGGGAGTGATGAGGTAGAGTCGATGGTTTGGTGTCTGGAGCAAGACAGTCGCCGTGAGGAGCGTGGGACCAGTCAGGCACCATGTTTTGCGGAGATACGCAATGTGTCTCCTGTGCACATCCACAGCCCGGTGCGCTCTGTGCCACATCCTCGCACTTGCCGTGTGAAAGTGAGCATCCAGCCAGGATGGGTTGTGCCGGCTCAGCGCTCTTGGTCTCCAGTACGCCTCCTCGGTCCAGGATATCCTGCGCCAGCTCTACGTACTGTGTCGCCATTGCGCCTTCATAGCCCAGTGCGTCCTGTGCCAGCGCCCCGCACTTGCCTGGCTAAAGTGAGCATCCAGCCAGGACATGTTGTGCCAGCTCTACGCTCTAGACCTCCAGTGCGCCTCCACAGTCCAGTACGTCCTGTGTAGTATGTTTCTTAGTATGTTTGAAATTATGTTGAAATGATTTAGATACCTGCTAACCATGATTGGCCTATACAGTGCATTCAGAAAGTATTCAGACCCCTTTCCCTTTTTCCACATTTTGTTACGTTACAGCCTTATTCTAAAATGGATTAAATAAAAAAAATGTCGTCATCAATCTACATACAATACCCCATAATGACAAAGCGAAAACAGTTTTTTTTTTTTTAATTGTAGCAAACTTATTAAAAATAAAAACAGAAATACCTTATTTACATAAGTATTCAGACCCTTTGCTATGAGACTAGAAATTGAGCTAAAGCGCATCTTGTTTCCATTGATCATCCTTGAGATGTTTCTACAACTTGATTGGAGTCCACCTGTGGTAGATTTCATTGATTGGACACAATTTGGGCTCCGAGTGGTGGAGCGGTCTAAGGCACTGCATCTCAGTGCTAGACGCATCACCACAGACACCCTGGTTCAAATCCAGCTGTATCACAACTGGTCGTGATTGGGAGTCCCATAGGACGGCACACAATTGGCCCAGCGTCCTCTGGGTTTCGCTGGTGTAGGCCGTCATCGTAAATAATAATTTGTTCTTAACTGACTTACCTAGTTAAATATTATTATAAAGTGCTCCCAATCTCTATATTCCTTCAGAGTAAACAGTATCTGAGAGAGCTGCTCTGGTGTGACCCCTGACCTGGCAGCAGTGATGTAGTGAGAGTAGTGGTACTCTTCATAACCAGTATGTTGAGGTTGAAGTGGCTGCTTCAGTCTCCTGCACTGTTGCGCCTAATCATTAATGCGTATACTAGTAATTTATACATTTGAGAATACCTACCTGACTAACATTTAACACATTTGGGAGTAATGATTAATAAAAGGTGAACAAACTGTAAATTCCTTACAAATGGTTTATTACTGAATGCTATAATAAAGTGTTACCCATAATTGCATATTCTTAAATTTGACCATCAACTTCTTACACAATACACCATTGAGATAGACTTGGATTTTATCTGATATCATGCATATTGTACATTTAAATTTTACTACATTTGTTGAAGGCATGTGTGTCCCAATTGAGCCACTAGAGGGTGATGTTAAACCTACATAATGACTCATGACGTTCTCAAAATGTGCTTTTAGAATACTTACAGACTATTTATCATTTAATAACATGGAACAACATGTTCTGAGTAAAGTAACGTTTTTCATCCGAAAATGCTTTGATTTTGTCTACTAAAACCAAAGTGCGGACTGCAGTCACTTATTTGAGCAGTTCATAGACTGCTTACAGGCTAAGGAAACCAATATGTAAATACATAACTTGATGAACATTCCAGCTCACAGCTTCTACCCCCAAGCCATAAGTCTGCTGAACAATTAATCAAATGGCCACCGGACTATTACATTGACCCCCCACCTCCTCCATTTGTTTTGTACACTGCTGCTGCTCACTGTTTATTATCTATGTATAGTCACTTCACCCCTACATACATGTACACATTACCTCTAACCTGTACCCCCGCACACTTACTCGGTACCGGTATGCCCTGTATATGGCCTCGTTATTGTTATGATATTGTGTTACTTTTTATAATTTATTTTAGTTTATTTGGTAAATATTTTCTTACCTCTTCTTGAACTGCACTGTTGGTTAAGGGCTTGTAATTAAGCATTTCACAGTAAGGTCTACTACACTTGTTGTATTCGGCGCATGTGACAAGTTTGATTTGACTTGATCAATAAGTCCATCGACAACGTCATCCCCACAGTGACCACACGTACATATCCCAACCAGAAGCCATGGATTACAGGGAACATCCGCACTGAGCTAAAGCCTAGAGCTACCTCTTTCAAGCTACCTCTTACACTAATCCGGACGATTGTAAGAAATCCCGCTATATCCTCAGACGAACCATCAAACAGGCAAAGAGTCATAACAGTACTAAGATTGAATCCTACAACACCGGCTCTGACACTGTTTGAATGTGTCAGAGCTTAAACTATTACAGACTGCAAAGGGAAACCCAGCCACGAGCTGCCCAGTGACGCGAGCCTACCAGATGAGCTAAATGCATTTTAGGCTCGCTTCGAGGCAAGCAACGCTCAAGCATGCTTGAGAGTACCAGCTGTTCCGCACGACTGTGTGATCACGCTCTCGGTAGCCAATGTGAGCAAGACCTTTAAACAGGTCAACATTCACAAAGCCGCGGGACCAGACGGACAACCAGGACATCTACTCAAAGCATGCTCGGACCAACTGGCAAGTGTCTGACATTTTCAACCTCTCCCTGATCGAGTCTGTAATACCTACATGTTTCACGCAGAGCAGCATAGTCCCTGTGCTCAAGGAAGCTAAGGTAAACTGCCTAATTGATTACCGACCTGTAGCACTCAAGTCGGTAGCCATGAAGTGTTTTGAAAGGCTGGTCATGGCTCACATCAACACCATCATCCCGGAAACCCTAGACCCACTCTATTTTGCATACCGCCCCAACAGATAAACAAATAATGCAATCACAATCACACTCCACACTGCCCTTTCCCACCTTGACAAAAGGTTGAACCCCACTACGACTACTCTCACTACATCACTATCAGTGCTGCGAGGTCAGGGGTCATGCCAGAGCAGCTCTCTCACATGATGTTGAGTCAGAATGAATATGTGACTGACCGGCTTGAAATGTAGCAACATTTTAAATGGTGTTTTTTTACATTGGATAAAAGTAGAGACTCGTTTACACTGCTAATTCACACCCTCTAAGCCTTAGCTCCACTCACGTCTTTCAGGATTCACATGTGAGGACGTGTTAAACAGAGTGAGTAAAGTAGTTTAGTAAACAACCAAATATTTCAAGACTTAAAGTGGTGAAAGTAGTAGCAAAAATACACTGTATCTAGTCCTGGGCCTATGAAAGAACTGAAGCACAAATTAAAGCAGGAAGCACCAGTGACTCGGTCAATAAAAAAGTGGTCAGATGAAGCAGATGCTAAACTACAGGACTGTTTTGCTATCCCAGACTGGAACATGTTCTGGGATTCTTCCGATGGCATTGAAGAATACACCACATCAGTCACTGGCTTTATCAATAAGTGCATCAAGAACGTCGTCCCGACAGTAACTGTACGTACATACCCCAACCAGAAGCCATGTATTACAGGCAACATTCGCACTGAGCTTAAGGTTAGAGCTGCCACTTTCAAGGTGCGGGACTCTAACCCGGAATCTTATAAGAAATCCCGCTATGCCCTCCGACGAACCATTGAACAGTCAAAGCGTCAATACAGGGCTAAGATTGAATCGTACTACACCGGCTCCGACGCTCGTCGGATGTGGCAGGGCTTGCAAATCATTACAACAGCTGCCCGGTGACACAAGCCTACCAGATGAGCTAAATCACTTCTATGCTCACTTCGAGGCAAGCAACACTGAGGCATGCATGGGAGCATCAGCTGTTCCGGATGACTGTGTGATCACTTTCTCCGCAGCTGATGTGAGTAAGACCTTTAACTTCTTGACGCTATTTCTCAGGCCCAGATGCTAGAATATGCATATCATTGACAGATTAGGATAGAAAACACTCTAAAGTTTCCAAAACTGTCATAATATTGTCTGTGAGTATAACATAACTGATTTTGCAGGAGAAAACCAGAGGAAATCCAACCCGGAAGTGCCTCTTATTTTGAAAAATCCCTGTTCCATTGCCTGCCTATCCTCCATTTAAAGGGATATCAACCAGATTCATTTTCCAATGGCTTCCACAGGTTGTGAACAGGCTTTAGACATAGTTTCAAGCTTTTATTCTAAAAAACGAGCGAGATTTATCAAAACGCGTCAATGGATGGCCAGGTGTCCTTTGATTAGTTCATGCGCGCGAAAGTTGTTGCTCGACATTTTCTTTCTCTCTAGTATTGATAGTTTACGGTCCGGTTGAAATTTGATCGATTAGTTATGTTAAAAACAACCTGAAGATTGACATGTTTCTACGAACTTTACGGATACTATTTGGAATTTTCGTCTTCCTTTCATGACTGCTGGAGCCTGTTGATTTCTGAACATAACGCACCAACCAAATGGAGGTTTTTTGGATATAAAAATAATATTTATCGAACAAAAGGAACATTTATTGTGTAACTGGGAGTCTCGTGAGTGCAAACATCCGAAGATCATCAAAGGTAAGAGATTCATTTTATTGCTTTTCGGACTTTCGTGACCAATCTACATTGCTGCTAGTTGTTCGTAATGTTTTGTCTAGTGATCGATAAACTCACAAACGCTTGGATTGCTTTCGCTGAAAGCATATTTTCAAAATCTGACACGATAGGTGGATTAACAACAAGCTAAGCTGTGTTTTGTTATATTTCACTTGTGATTTCATGAAAATAAATATATATATATTTTTTTATTTGGCGCTCTGCAATTCAGCGGTTGTTTACGAAAATTATCCCGTTAAAGGGATCCGTGCGCCAAGTTAAACAGGTCAGCATTCACATGGCCGCAGGGGCAGACGGATTACCAGGACCTGTACAGCAAACATGCGCTGAACAACTGGCAAGTGTCTTCACTGACATGTTCATCCTCTCCCTGTCTGAGTCTATAATACCAAGATGTTTTAAGCAGTGCCCAAGAACATTAATTAAGGTAACCTGCCTAAATCACTACCGACCCATAGCACTCACGTCTGTAGTCATGAAGTGCTTTGAAAGGCTGGTCGTGGCTCACATCAACACCACTATCACAGAAACCCTAGACCCACTCCAATTTGTATACCGCCCCAACAGATCCACAGATGATGGATTCTCTATTGCACTCCACACTGCCCTTTCCCACCTGGACAAAAGAAACACCGACGTGAGAATGCTATTCATTGACTACAGCTCAGCGTTCAACAACATAGTGCCCACAAAGCTCATCAATAAGCTATGGACCCTGGGACTAAACACCTCCCTCTGCAACTGGATCCTGGACATCCTCACGGGCTGCCCCCAGGTGGTAAGGGTAGGTGACAACACATCCACAACGCTGATCTTCAACACAGGGGCCCATCAGGGGTGCGTGCTATTTTCATACATACAGTGCATTCGGAAAGTATTCAGACCCCTTGACATTTTCCACTTTTCGTTATGTTAGACTTATTCTAAAACTGATTAAGTGATTTTTTTTACCCCCTCATCAATCTACACACAATACCCCAAATAGATTTTTAGAAATGTTTGCAAATGTAAAAAAAAATAAAAACAGAAATATCTCATTTACATAAGTATTCAGACCCTTTTCTATGCGACTCGAAATTGAGCTAAATAGCATCCTGTTTCCATTGATCATCCAATGAATTTGGCTCCTGAATGGCAGAGTGGTCTAAGGCACTGCATCTCAGTGCTAGACGCATCAGTACAGGCACCCTGGTTCAAATCCAGCTGTATCACAATCGGCTGTGATTGGAAGTCCCATAGGACGGTGCACAACTGGCCAAGCGTCGTCTGGGTTTGGCCGGTGTAGACCGTTATTTGTAAATATTAATTTGTTTATAACTGACTTTCCTAGTTAAAATGTTTTTTTGTTGTTGAGAAAGGCACACACCTCTCTATATAAGGTCCCTTAACTGACAGTGCATGTCAGAGCAGTAACCAAGCCATGAGGTCGAAGGAATCGTCTGTAGAGCTCCGAGACAGAATTGTGCCGAAGCACCGATCTGGGGAAGGGTACGAAAAATTTCAAGAACACAGTGGACTCTATCAATCTTAAATGGAAGAAGGTTGGAACCACAAAGACTCTTCCTAGAGCTGGCAGCCCGGCCAAACTGAGCAATTGGGTAGAAGGGCCTGGGTCATGGAGGTGACCAAGAACCCGATGTTCACTCTGAGAGAGCTCCAGAGTTCCTCTGTGGAGAAGGGAGAACCTTCCAGAAGGACAAACATCTCTGCAGCACTCCAACAATCAGGCCTTTATTGTAGAGTGGCCAGACGGAAGCCACTCCACAGTAAAAGGCACATGGAGCCTTGGAGTTTTGCCAAAAGGCACCTAAAGGACTCTCATACCATGAGAAACATGATTTTCTGGTCTGATGAATCCAAAATTGAACTCTTTGGCCTGAATGACAAGTGTCACTTCTGGAGGAAAGGGGGCGTGCTCGCTCCTCCTTTTCCTGTAGTCCACAATCATCTCCTTTGTCTTGATCACTGGCACCACACGGCCAGGTCTCTGACCTCCTCCCTATAGGCTGTCTCATCTTTGTCGGTGATCAGGCCTACAACTGTTGTGTCATCGGCAAATTTAATGATGGTGTTGGAGTCGTGCCTGGTCATATGGTCATGCAGTTATGAGTGAACAGGGAGTACAGGAGGGGACTGAGCGCGCACCCCTGAGGGGCCGCTGTGTTGAGGATCAGCGTTGCGGATGTGTTGTTACCTACCCTTACCACCTGGGGGCGGCCCGTCAGGAAGACCGTTCTGAGCATTATTAATGGGAAAATATAGTATGGGTGATGATTTGGTCACTTAAAGGTTTTTAAACATGGGAATAAGGATAACTGTGCAGACTAACTGTTCTAGGTGATGTCAGTGCTTAGTTTGGAACATTATCCACAACCTCAGGAAACGAGATGGTATGTCACATGCCGGCTGGCTAGTGTAGGAAAGCTGACAGTAGTGAAGTTGATGAGAGGGCATGACTTCATGGTGTACACGCTTATAGCACATTCAATCAGAATTAATAGTGGGATTCCATAGGAACATTCCATAGACGTTTAGAAATGTCCATCTGAACTGAATTATGAACCATATTTCTTCAAGTTGAGGGAGACTTTGTCTCAGTTACATCATGGGGACAAGTACTTTTTGTCAGACATCAGAACAACCAAACTGTATTCTGACCCAATCACCAATTCATGTTTTTTTTAATGTGACTAAGAAATGTGATTTCCAGTTCAGTTGTATCGATCAGTGATCTCAAAAGCACTTCAAGTAATTAGGGGCAGTTCAAAATGTACTGTGAATATTTTCACATGAACCTCCCCTTGTACTGTAAAAACAAATGTACACACCCTCCCTTCTCATAGAATTAACTTGTGATAATGCTTAGAAATGTGGCTATCGACATTGCCACTTCAGCATACTTTTGTGGCACAGTCAATGCAGGGCTACGGGCCAGAAGGTTGAGGGCTCACCGACCACCACGGACGAGCTCAATCTCCTTGCATGTTTTATTAGGCCTACAATACGATGAGAGCCGGCTGCAGACAATTATCATCTAGGGGGTATTAGAATTGCAACATTTTGATGCCAATCATATCAAATATATGGAATGCAACATAGGTTTTCCCCCGTAGGTTTCTGTGCCAATGCATCACACAACAAATAAAAAAAGCATACCGACTTCGGGTGCTTCAATATCAAGGCATGCGTTTTCAACACCACAATAATCAGACTTTGACAATCGCGACAAACAGAAAAGACATCCCTCAGTACCTTCTTGGCCTTACCAGTATCGAAGGCTTAGCTTTAAAATCTGGCAAGTTCATTAAATAGTACCCGCAAAACACCAGTCTCAACGTCAATAGTGAAGAGGCGCCTCTGGGATGCTGGCCTTCTAAGCAGAGTTCCTCTGTCCAGTGTCTGTGTTCTTTTGCCCATCTTAATCTTTTATTTTTATTGGCCAGTCTGAGATATGGCTTTTTCTTTGCAACTCTGTGTAGAAGGCCAGCATCCCGGAGTCGCCGCTTCAATGTGACGTTGAGACTGGTGTTTTGCGGGTACTATTTAATGAAGCTGCCAGTTGAGGACTTGTGAGGCATCTGTTTCTCAAACTAGACACTCTAATGTACTTGTCCTCTTGCACAGTTTTGCACCGTGTCCTCCCACTCCTCTTCCTATTCTGGTTAGAGCCAGTTTGCGCTGTTCTGTGAAGGGAGTAGGTCACAGCGTTACACAAGATCTCAGGTTTTTGGCAAATTTCTCCAATGGAATAGCCTTCATTTCTCAGAATAAGAATAGACTGATGAGTTTCAGAAGAAGGTTATTTGTTTCTGGCCATTTTGAGCATGTAATCAGACCCACAAGTGCTGATGCTCCGATTACTCAACATGTCTAAAGAAGGACAGTTTTATTGCTTCTTTAAACAGGACAACAGTTTTCAGCTGTGCTGACATAATTGGAAAAGGGTTTAATAATTATAAATTAGTCTTTTAAAATGCTAAACTTGGATTGGCTAACACAACGTGCCATTGGAACACAGGAATATTGTTGCTGATAATGGGCCTCTGTACGCCTATGTAGATATTCCATTAAAAATCAGCCGTTTCACATAACAATAGTCATTTACAACATTAACAATGTTTTCTTTGAAAAACAAGGACATTTCTAAGTGACCTCAAACATTTGAACGGTAGTGACAGTCGTGGCCAAAAGTTTTGAGAATGACACAAATATACATTTTTAATAAGTCTGCTGCCTCAGTTTGTATGAAGGCAATTTGCATATACTACAGAATGTTATGAAGAGTGATCAGATGAATTGCAAATAATTGCTAAGTCCCTCTTTGTCATGCAAATGAACTAAATCCCCCAACAACATTTCCCCTCCATTTCTCCAAGTCAGTAATTATCTCGTTAACACAGGTGTGAGTGTTGACGAGGACAAGGCTGGAGATCACTCTGTCATGCTGATTGAGTTCGAGTAACAGACTGGAAGCTTCAAAAGGAGGGTGGTGCTTGGAATCATTGTTCTTCCTCTGTCAACCATGGTTACCTGCAAGGAAACACGCGTCGTCATCATTGCTTTGAACAAAAAGGGTTTCACTTCATATTGCTGCCAGTAACATTGTACCTAAATCAACCATTTATCATCAAGAACTTCAAGGAGAGCGGTTCAATTGTTGTGAAGAAGGCTTCAGGGCGCCCAAGAAAGACCAGCAAGCGCCAGGACCGTCTTCTAAAGTTGATTCAGCTGCGAGATCGGGGCACCACCAGTACAGAGCTTGCTCAGGAATGGCAGCAGGCAGGTCTGCTGCATGCACAGTGAGGAGAAGACTTTAGGAGGATGGCCTGGTGTCAAGAAGGGCAGCAAAGAAGCAATTTCTCTCCAGGAAAAACATCAGGGACAGACTGATATTCTGCAAAAGGTACAGGGAGAGGACTGCTGAGGACTGGGAAAAAGTCATTTTCTCTGATGAATCCCCTTTCTGATTGTTTGGGGCATCCAGAAAAATGTTTGTCGGGAGAGACAAGGTGAGCGCTACCATCAGTCCAGTGTCATGCCAACAGTAAAGCATCCTGAAACCATTCATGTGGGGTTGCTTCTCAGCCAAGGGAGTGGGCTCACTCACAATTTTGCCTAAGAACACAGCCATGAATAAAGAATGGTACCAACACATCCTCTTTTCCCAACCATCCAGGAAGAGTTTGGTGACGAACAATTCCTTTCCAGCATGATGCCAGCACCTTGCCATAAGGCAAAAGTGATAACTAAGAGGCTCGGGGAACAAAACATCAATATTTTGGGTGCATGGCCAGGAAGCTCCCCAGACCTTAATCCCATTGAGAACTTGTGGTCAATCCTCAAGAGGCAGGTGTACAAACAAAACCCCACAAAATCTGACAAACTCCAAGCATTGATTATGCAAGAATGGGCTGCCATCAGTCAGGATGTGGCCCAGAAGTTAATTGACAGCATGCCAGGGCGGATTGCAGAGGTCTTGAAAAAGAAGAGTCAACACTGCAAATAGTGACTCTTTGCATCAACTTCATGTAATTGTCAATAAAAGCCTTTGACACTTATGAAATGCTTGTAATTATACTTCAGTATTCCACAGTAACATCTGACAAAAATATCTAAAGACACTGAGGCAGCAGACTTTGTGAAAAATAATATTTGTGTCATTCTCAAAACTTTTGGCCACGACTTTATATACATTGCATATACACAGACACATTCCATAGATACATTACTATATACATTTCATTGATACAATACATTACATGAACTCAGCAAAAAAAGAAACGTCCCTTTTTCAGGACCCTGTCTTTCAAAGATAATTTGTAAAAATCCAAATAACTTCACAGATCTTCATTGTAAAGGGTTTAAAAACTATTTCCCATGCTTGTTCAATGAACCATAAACAATTGATGAACATGCACCTGTGGAACGGTCGTTAATAAGACACTAACAGCTTACAGACAGTAGGCAATTAAGGTCACAGTTATGAAAACTTAGGACACTAAAGAGGCCTTTCTACTGACTCTGAAAAACACCAAAAGAAAAATATCCAGGATCCATGCTCATCTGCGTGAACGTGCCTTAGGCATGCTGCAAGGAGGCATGAGGACTGCAGATGTGGCCAGGGCAATACATTGCAATGTTTGCGCTGCCTAAGACAGCTCTGCAGGGAGACAGGACGGACAGCTGATCGAGAGAGGCTGGATTGAGGGCTTGTAGCACTGTTGTAAGGCAGGTCCTCACCAGACATCACCTATGGGCACAAACCCACTGTCGCCGGACCAGACAGGACAAGCAAAAAGGGCTCTTCACTGACGAGTCGCAGTTTTGTCTCACCAGGGGTGATGGTCGATTTGCATTTATCCAGAGGCCTGTACTCTGGAGCGGGATCGAATTGCAGGTGGAGGGTCCGTCATGGTCTGGGGCAGGTAATCTCAATGCTGTGCATTACAGGAAAGACATCCTCCTCCCTCATGCGGTACCCTTCCTACAGGCTCATCCTGACATGACGCTCCAGCATGACAATGCCACCAGCCATGCTGCTCGTTCTGTGCTTGATTTACTGCAAGACAGGAATGTCAGTGTTCTGCCATGGCCAGCGAGAGCCCAGATCTCAATCCCATTGAGCACATCTGGGCCCTGTTGGATCGGAGGGTGAGGGTTAGGGATATTCCCGCCAGAAATGTCCGGAAACTTGCAGGTGCTTTGGTGGAAGAGTGGAAGAGTGGAGTAACATCTCACAACAAGAACTGGCAAATCTGGTGCAGTCCATGAGGAGGAGATGCACTGCAGTTCTTAATTTTGCTGGTGGCCACACCAGATACTGACTGTTCCTTTTGATTTTGACTCCCCCCCCCCTGTAAAGGGACACATTTCTCCATTTCTGTTCGTCATATATCTGTGGAACTTGTTCAGTATATTTCTCAGTTGTTGAATCTTGTTATGTTTATACGAATACTTACACATGTTAAGTTTGCTGAAAATAAACACAGTTGACAGTGAGAGGACATTTCTTTTTTTGCTGAGCTTATATATTACATAGATACATTACATAGTGTAGCAGGATTAAGGGTGTGGGGTTTCCACGTCACCAATTTCAATAACAAAACAGGCACTAGCAATACACATAGAATGCTAAGGGGAAGTTTATTACGGATTTTTGTACACTGGAGAAGAGGGGGAAATGCACCAATCACCTCACAGTCCACAAGCCATTCTCAGTTCAGTTTTCTAGGGGCAATGCTCACACTCGGGTCCTCAGCCAATCTGGTCCTGTACACAAGGGTAATCCAACAATAACAACCTATCCCTCAATGTAACCAAGACTAAGGAGATGATTGTGGACTACAGGAAAAGGAGGACTGAGCACACCCCCATTTTCATCGACGGGGCTGTAGTGGAGCAGGTTGAGAGCTTCAAGTTCCTTGGTGTCCACATCAACAACAAACTAGAACTGTTCAAACACACCAAGACAGTCATGAAGAGAGCACGACAAAGCCTATTCCCCCTCAGGAAACTAAAAAGATTTGGCATGGGTCCTGAGATCCTCACAAGGTTCTACAGCTGCAACATTGAGAGCATCCTGACTGGTTGCATCACTGCCTGGTACGGCAATTGCTCGGGCTGTGACCCCAAGGCATTACAGAGGGTAGTGCGTATGGCCCAGTACATCACTGGGGCTAAGCTGCCTGCCATCCAGGACCTCTACACCAGGTGGTGTCAGAGGAAGGCCCTAAAAATGTTCAAAGACCCCAGCCACCCCAGTCATAGACTGTTCTCTCTACTGCCGCATGGCAAGCAGTACTGGAGTGCCAAATCTAGGACAAAAAGGCTTCTCAACAGTTTTTACCCCCAAGCCATAAGACTCCTGAACAGGGAATCAAATGGCTACCCGGGCTATTTGCATTATGTGCCCCCCCAACCCCTCTTTTTTCGCTGCTGCTACTCTCTTTTTATCATATATGCATAGTCACTTTAACTATACATTCATGTACACACTACCTCAAGTGGGCCGACCAACCAGTGCTCCAGAACATTGGCTATCTGGGCTATCTGCATTGTGTCCCGCCACCCCCTCTTTTACACTACTGCTACTCTCTGTTCATCATATATGCATAGTAACTTTAACCATATCTACATGTACATACTACCTCAATCAGCCTGACTAACCGGTGTCTGTATGTAGCCTCGCTACTTTTATAGCCTCGCTACTGTACATAGCCTGTCTTTTTACTGTTGTTTTATTTCTTTACTTACCTATTGTTCACCTAATACCTTTTTTGCACTATTGGTTAGAGCCTGTAAGTAAGCATTTCACTGTAAATTCGTTTGATTTGATTTGACCAGTCCAGGTCACAACGTCTAATCCCGCGGCTATGGCTCCCGCGGCTATGGCTCCCGCGGCTATTGCTCCCACTTCTCGCACTCCTCATTCCTTGCTTGGATCGCTCCTTCTCTGCCCTATTGTGCAGGATGCTTCCTTCTTTATCCCCAAGCAATCCCTGGCTTAACGAATCCCAGTCTTGCCTCGTTGGGGCAGGAAGTCAATTTACGGATTGGGGGTGGAGACAGCAATCTGCAATATCTCTCTCCTCAAATACCACTCCCCTCACCTCTCCCTGCCGGCTGCCACAATAGATACAGACACATTACATAGGTAAATATACATTCCATAAACACATTACATAGACACATTACATAGATACATTACAAAGATAAAGATGCATAGATACAGACACATTAAATATGTATATTACATAGATACAGTGCATAGAGTTGAAGTCGGAAGTTTAGATACACCTTAGCCAAATACATTTAAAATCAGTTTTTCACAATTCCTGACATTTAATCCAGTTCCACTTGCAGCAAAGCACCCCCACAACATGATGCTGCCATTCCCGTTCTTCACGGTTGGGATGGTGTTCTTCGGCTTGCAAGCCTCCCCCTTTTTCCTCCAAACATAACGATGGTCATTACGGCCAAACAGTTCTATTTTTGTTTCATCAGACCAGAGGACATTTTTCCAAAAAGTACGATCTTTGTTCCCATGTGCAGTTGCAAACCATAGTCAGGCTATTTTATGGCAGTTTTGAAGTAGTAACTTCTTCCTTGCTGAGCGGCCTTTCAGGTTATGTTGATATAGGACTTGTTTTACTGTGGATATAAATATTTTTGTACCTTTTTCCTCCAGCATCTTCACAAGGTCCTTTGCTGTTGTTCTGGGATTGATTTGCACATTCGCACTAAAGTACGTTCATCTCTTGGAGACAGAACGCGTCTCCTTCCTGAGTGGTATGACGGCTGCGTGGTCCCATGGTGTTTCGATAATATGAAAAATTGAAAAAAGACGGGCCAGGAAACACAGATAAAAAATAAAATAAATCACTTCCGGGTTAGATTTCCTCAGGTTTTCGCCTGCAGAATCAGTTTTGTTATACTCACAGACAATATTTTGACAGTTTTGGAAACTTTGGAGTGTTTTCTATCCTAATCTGCAAATTATATGCATATTCTACGATCTGGACCTGAGAAATAGTCCGTTTACCTTGGGAACGTTATAAAAAAATAAAATAATAATATGACCACTAGCGTCAACCTCTTAACGCTAGGGGTCAGATTTTTTTTCCTGGCCCGTCTTTCTTCCATTTAAAGGGGTATCAACCAGATACCTTTCCCAATGGCCTCCTCAGGCTGTGACCAGGCTGTAGACATAGTTTCAGGCTTTTATTTTGAAAAATGAGCGAGATTTTTCAAAAGTAGTCAGGTGTCCTCTGATTAGTTCCTGCGCGCGAGAGGGGTAGCTCTCCATATTCTTTTTCTCTCTTATTGAATAGGTTACGGTCCGGTTGAAATATTATCGATTATGTTTGTTAAAAACAACCTGAGGATTGATTATTAAAAAAAATTGACATGTTTCTACGACCATTACGGATACTTTTGGACATTTTCGTCGAACGGAACAAGGCTTTGGTTTTCTGAACATAACGCGCAACCCAAATGGCATTTTTTTGTTATAAAAGTGATATTTATCGAACAAAAAGAACATTTGTTGTGTAACTGGGAGTCTCGTGAGTGCAAACATCTGAAGATTATCAAAGGTAAGTGATTAATTTTGTTGCTTTTCTGACTTTCGTGACCATGCTAATTTGGGGCTAGCTGTTGTAGCATTGATTGATACACTCACAAAAGCTTTGATTGCTTTCGCTGCAAAGCATATTTTCAAAATTTGACACGATAGGTGGATTAACAACAAGCTAAGCTGTGTTTTGGTATATTTCACTTGTGATTGCATGATTATAAATATTTAGTAATATTTTGCGCCCTGCAAACCAGCGATTGTTTAGGAAAATGATCCCGTAAAAGGGATCCGTAGCGCAGAGAAGTTAACACCACGATCCTGATGGTTGTGGATCGGTTTTCTAAGTCCTGCCGTCTCCTTCCTTTGCACGGTCTCCCTACGGCTCTACAGACTGCGAAAGCCCTGTTCACCCACGTCTTCCGGCACTACGGGGTGCCTGAGGATATAGTTTCTGATCGGGGTCCCCAATTCACGTCTAAAGTCTGGAGAGCGTTTATGGAACGCCTGGGGGTCTCTGTCAGCCTCACCTCAGGTTTTCACCCTGAGAGTAACGGTCAGGTGGAGAGAGTGAACCAGGATGGGTAGGTTTCTGCGGTCCTATTGCCAGGACCGGCCGGGGGAGTGGGCGGTGTTCATCCCCTGTGCGAAGATGGCCCAAAACCCCCTCCGCCACTCTTCCACTAACCTATCACCTTTTCAGTGTGTGCTAGGTTATCAGCCGGTCCTGGCACCATGGCATCAGAGCCAGATCGATGCTCCTGCTGTGGATGAATTGTTTCGGCACTCGGAGGAGACATGGGACGCTGCCCATGTGCGTCTACAACGGGCCATCAGGCGGCAGAAGGCGAGTGCCGACCGCCACCGCAGTGAGGCCCCGGTGTATGCACCGGGGGACGGGGTCTGGCTCTCGACCCGAAACCTGCCCCTTCGCCTGCCCTGCCGGAAGCTGGGTCCGCGGTTTGTGGGGCCATTTAAAGTCCTGAGCTGACCAAATTAGGTATGTTATAGGTTACAACTCCCCCGATTACCGTATTAACCCCTCGTTCCATGTGTCTCTCCTCAGGCCGGTGGTGGCTGGTCCGCTCCAGCAGTCTGAGGTGCGGGAGATTCCTTCGCCCCCTCTGGACATCGGCGTATACTGTGCGAGCCATCATGGACTCAAGGCGTCGGGCGACAGGCCTTCAGTTCCTCGTGGAGTGGGAGGGGTACGGTCCGGAGGAGAGATGCTGGGTGCCGGTGGAGGACATCCTGGATCCATCCTTACTGCAGGAATTTCACCGGCTCCATCCGGATCGCCCTGCATCTCGTCGTCCGGGTCGTCCCTGAGGCCGGTGTCGGGGGGGGGTACTGTCACGACTTCCGCCGAAGTTGGTCCCTCTCCTTGTTCGGGCAGCATTCGGCGGTCGACGTCACCGGCTTTCTAGCAAGATTTTGCATCCAATTGGCAACAGACATTTAAAAAATGGTGAAAGCCCTTTAAACCTCTTGAAGCAGTATATTGATGTTTGGATAAAAAACGTTCCCAAAGTAAGCTAGAATTGTAACGGCTGTCGTCGGTGGAAGAAGGTGCAGCGTGATAAGTGTTCATGATATTTAATAATAATCCAAAACTGAACACTGAATAACAAAACAACAAAGAAATAACCGAAACAGTTCTGTCTGGTGTAGACACCCAAAGACTGAAAATAACCACCCACAAAACCCAACAGAAAACAGGCTACCTAAATATGGTTCCCAATCAGGGACAACGATCGACAGCTGCCTCTGATTGAGAACCATATCAGGCCAAACACAGAAATAGAAAATCACAGAAAAACTAACATAGACAACCCACCCAACTCACGCCCTGACCATACTAAAACAAAAGACAAAACAAAGGAACTAAGGTCAGAACGTGACAAGAATATGCATATAATTGGCAGATTAGGATAGAAAACACTCTAAAGTTTCCAAAACTGTCAAAATATTGTCTGTGAGTATAACATAACTGATATTGCAGGTGAAAACCTGAGGAAAATCCAACCGGGAAGTGCTGTTTTTCTGAAACTACTCTGTTCCATTGCAAGTCTATCCTCCAATTAAAGGGATATCAACCAGATTCCTTTCCCTATGGCTTCCACCGGGTGAGAACAGTCATTAGACATAGTTTCAGGCTTTTATTCTGAAAAATTAGCGAGAATGATCACATCGCGTCAGTGGATAGCCAGATGTCCTTAGATTTGTTCATGCGCGCTCCACTGGAGCGAGACCTTTTCTTTCTCTCTTGTATTGAAAAGTTTACCGTCCGGTTGAAATATTATCGATTATTTATTGTAAAAACAACCTGAGGAATTGATTATAAAAAACATTTGACATGTTTCTACGAACTTTACGGATACTATTTGGAATTTTCGTCTGCCCGTCGTGACCTGCACGAGCCTGTGGATTACTAAACAAAACGCCCCAACCAAATGGAGGTTTTGCATATAAAAATAATCTTTATCGAACAAATCGAACATTTATTGTGTACTGCACTTATAAAACGGAGCAGTTTAATAAGTACTCAAAAACTCAGAATACCAAAATAATACAATTGGGTAAAAAACCCATCGCACACTAGAACATAACTTGCACATAGCTTACAAACAAACAATCACCGACAAGGAAAATGAGGGGGAACAGAGGGTTAAATACACAACATGTAATGAATGGGATTGGAACCAGGTGTGATACAAGACAAGACAAAACCAATGGAAAATGAAAAGAGGATCAGCAATGACTAGAAGGTCGGCGACTTCGACCGCCGAACGCCGCCCGAACAAGGAGAGGGACCAACTTCGGCGGAAGTCGTGACATTTATACACATTTGACATCAGTCCTCATTCAATTTGAACAATGCTTAACTACATGCAGAGTAAAAGCCATTGGAAGCAGACCTAAAGTTATTTTTGTAATATTGTTGAGATTAGTAAAAATGCTATGCAAATTGCCATTCTATTACGGGATCGCTGGTATGATCCTCTTGACCTCTCAACTGTCTGGTAGAGTTTGGTTATTTCCAAAATAAACATCAATTCAACATGTTTCTCAAGAAGAGACAGTTAAAGGTGTAAAGAACCATGATCGTAAGGTTCTAATTGAAACATTCATGGTGCCATAAAGAACCCTTTTATAAAGGCTCTGGGAACTGGTGACAGGTTGTCACTTATCAAACCAATCAACTATTTTGCATAGATGGAGCTCCAAACAGAGGTTATGTTTCTGAAAAATGTTCATCAACAAGCTAGCTATCATAAGATACAAAACTAACGGCAAGCGTTAGAAGCCAGCCCTGCCATTGAAATGCAACATGTGAAACTGAAGTTCTTTAGACTTCCAATATTCAAGACAACAAAATAAGATTTGGAAGGATGGCCTTGTGAAACTACAGGACACATCATGGCATGTGTCATTTGGCCAGTGCATAAGAAAATAACAGTCAGGCAGTTGATAAGACGGTACATCTTCATGGTGTATGTTCTAATGGCATTTCATAGGAACATTCCATAGACTTGTACAAATGTCCATCTGAACTGAATTATGAAACAATGATTAAAGTTGAGGGAGACAGTTACATCATTGGGACACATAATATTTACCATACATCACTCTACCAATTAAAGGTGTCAAACAAGAACACACACACACACACACACACACACACACACACACACACACACACACACACACACACACACACACACACACACACACACACACACACACACACACACACACACACACACACACACAAAGTCAGCCAGACACAAACACACACACACACACACACACACACACACACACACACACACACACACACACACACACACACACACACACATATAGTCCACTGTCATTTCACCTCTCTAGTCATCATGATTCTCAAAGAGCATATTGCATCAGCAAAACTCAATCTGTTCTCGGTGACTGATGTCACTGGGACTATATTGTCTCTACTATGTAACTCTTTAATGATGTTAGTTTTACTTGTTTAAGTTTCTGACACCAGAGGGTCCTGTTATCCCCTGTATGCAAGGCTCTGGAACAATGAGGTCCAAAACTCTAAGGAATTCTACCAATTAAAGGTGTTGGAGACACATAAATGCTTTACTCCAGGGCCCTAATAAGGCCCCAATACAGCATAAACATTCAAAGTGAACCTAAGTAAAGC
Organism: Salvelinus namaycush; assembly: GCF_016432855.1. Classification (NCBI taxonomy): domain Eukaryota; kingdom Metazoa; phylum Chordata; class Actinopteri; order Salmoniformes; family Salmonidae; genus Salvelinus; species Salvelinus namaycush. Next base: position 6,357,857 of record NC_052325.1, on the reverse strand, counting down.
TCTATTGTCGTTTGTGTGAGTGTAACAGTGTTCCTTCTGTACCTCTCCTCGCCCCTACTTGGGCTCGAACCAGGAACCCTCTGCACACATCGACAACAGTCACCCTCGAAGCATCGTTACCTATTGCTCCCAAAAAAATGCAACCATTGCAGAGCAATCAACAACTACTTCAAGGTCTCAGAGAGAGTGACGTCACCGATTCAAACGCTATTAGCGTGCATCCCGCTAACTAGCTAGCCATTTCACACCGGTTACATGAGCACAACTTCCATTAGGCCTCAGCCTCAGTACAACCCTCACCCCTAAACAGGTCTCATTACGAGACCATGAGTCTGACTCACCTCTGCTAAACATTTGACATTTTAGTCATTTAGCACATGGGGGGGTTGTGTTATTGATAAAGATACTCATTAAGAGGTAGGTTTTCAGACTAAACCTCCCACTAAACTCACTCAAGACTCAATCCTACATCCCTCTCTGTAGTGTTTTTGACAAATAACAAGACATTTTCACAAGTACAGAACTACATTTTTTTTACCAGGCCTCTCTGAGTTGGCACATCCTGATTTCATGGGGCATGATCCAGGATCAACACATATATTTAATATGATCCAGGGTCAATATAGACATATCTAACATGCCAAAAGACTCTGGTGTGACCCCTGACCTGGCATCAGTGATGTAGTGAGAGTAGTGGTAGTGAGAGTAGTGGTAGTGAGAGTAGTGGTAGTGAGAGTAGTGGTAGTGAGAGTAGTGGTAGTGAGAGTAGTGGTAGTGAGAGTAGTGGTGAGAGTAGTGGTAGTGAGAGTAGTGGTGAGAGTAGTGGTAGTGAGAGTAGTGGTAGTGGTGAGAGTAGTGGTAGTGAGAGCAGTGGTAGTGAGAGTAGTGGTAGTGAGAGTTGTGGTAGTGGTAGTGGTAGTGGTGAGAGTAGTGGTAGTGGTGAGAGTAGTGGTAGTGGTGAGAGTAGTGGTAGTGGTAGTGGTGAGAGTAGTGGTAGTGGTAGTGGTGAGAGTAGTGGTAGTGGTAGTGGTGAGAGTAGTGGTAGTGGTAGTGGTGAGAGTAGTGGTAGTGGTAGTGGTGAGAGTAGTGGTAGTGGTAGTGGTGAGAGTAGTGGTAGTGGTAGTGGTGAGAGTAGTGGTAGTGGTAGTGGTGAGAGTAGTGGTAGTGGTGAGAGTAGTGGTAGTGGTAGTGGTGAGAGTAGTGGTAGTGGTGAGAGTAGTGGTAGTGAGAGCAGTGGTAGTGAGAGTAGTGGTAGTGAGAGCAGTGGTAGTGAGAGTAGTGGTAGTGAGAGTAGTGGTAGTGGTGAGAGTAGTGGTAGTGAGAGTAGTGGTAGTGAGAGTAGTGGTAGTGAGAGCAGTGGTAGTGAGAGTAGTGGTAGTGAGAGTAGTGGCAGTGAGAGTAGTGGTGAGAGTAGTGGTAGTGAGAGTAGTGGTGAGAGTAGTGGTAGTGAGAGTAGTGTTAGTGAGAGTGGTGATAGTGAGAGTAGTATTAGTGAGAGTAGTGATAGTGAGAGCAGTGGTAGTGAGAGTAGTGGTAGTGAGAGTAGTGGTGAGAGTAGTGGTAGTGAGAGTAGTAGTGGTAGTGAGAGTAGTGGTAGTGAGAGTAGTGGTAGTGAGAGTAGTGGTAGTGAGAGTAGTGGTAGTGAGAGTAGTGGTAGTAGTGAGAGTAGTGGTAGTGGTGAGAGTAGTGGTAGTGAGAGTAGTGGTAGTGAGAGTAGTGGTAGTGAGAGTAGTGGTAGTGAGAGTAGTGGTAGTGAGAGTAGTGGTAGTGAGAGTAGTGGTAGTGAGAGTAGTGGTAGTGGTGAGAGTAGTGGTAGTGGTGAGAGTAGTGGTAGTGAGAGTAGTGGTAGTGAGAGTAGTGGTAGTGAGAGTAGTGGTAGTGAGAGTAGTGGTGGTGAGAGTAGTGGTGGTGAGAGTAGTGGTAGTGAGAGTAGTGGTAGTGAGAGTAGTGGTAGTGGTGAGAGTAGTGGTAGTGAGAGTAGTGGTAGTGGTAGTGAGAGTAGTGGTAGTGGTAGTGAGAGTAGTGGTAGTGAGAGTAGTGGTAGTGAGAGTAGTGGTAGTGAGAGTAGTGGTAGTGAGAGTAGTGGTAGTGGTGAGAGTAGTGGTAGTGAGAGTAGTGGTAGTGGTGTGAGTAGTGGTAGTGGTAGTGAGAGTAGTGGGAGTGAGAGTAGTGGTAGTGAGAGTAGTGGTAGTACTGAGAGTAGTGGTCGTGAGAGTAGTAGTAGTGAGAGTAGTGGTAGTGGTGAGAGTAGTGGTAGTAGTGAGAGTAGTGGTAGTGGTGAGAGTAGTGGTAGTGAGAGTAGTGGTGAGAGTAGTGGTAGTGCTGAGAGTAGTGGTAGTGAGAGTAGTGGTAGTGAGAGTAGTGGTAGTGAGAGTAGTAGTAGTGTTGAGAGTAGTGGTCGTGAGAGTAGTGGTAGTGAGAGTAGTGGTAGTGGTGAGAGTAGTGGTAGTGAGAGCAGTGGTAGTGAGAGTAGTAGTAGTGAGAGTAGTGGTAGTGAGAGTAGTGGTAGTGGTGAGAGTAGTAGTAGTGAGAGTAGTGGTAGTGGTGAGAGTAGTGGTAGTGAGAGTAGTGGTAGTGGTGAGAGTAGTGGTAGTGAGAGTAGTGTTAGTGAGAGTAGTGGTAGTGGTGAGAGTAGTGGTAGTGAGAGTAGTGGTAATGAGAGTAGTGGTAGTGAGAGTAGTGGTAGTACTGAGAGTAGTGGTAGTGAGAGTAGTTATAGTGAGAGTAGTAGTAGTGAGAGTAGTGGTAGTGAGAGTAGTGGTAGTACTGAGAGTAGTGGTAGTGAGAGTAGTTATAGTGAGAGTAGTAGTAGTGAGAGTAGTGGTAGTGAGAGTAGTGGTAGTGGTAGTGAGAGTAGTAGTAGTGGTAGTGAGAGTAGTGGTAGTACTGAGAGTAGTGGTAGTGAGAGTAGTTATAGTGAGAGTAGTAGTAGTGAGAGTAGTAGTAGTGAGAGTAGTGGTAGTGAGAGTAGTGGTAGTGGTAGTGAGAGTAGTGGTAGTGGTAGTGAGAGTAGTGGTAGTGGTAGTGAGAGTAGTGGTAGTGAGAGTAGTGGTAGTGAGAGTAGTGGTAGTGAGAGTAGTGATAGTGAGAGTAGTGGTAGTGAGAGTAGTGGTAGTGAGAGTAGTGGTAGTGAGAGTAGTGGTAGTGAGAGTAGTGGTAGTGAGAGTAGTGGTAGTGAGAGTAGTGGTGGTGAGAGTAGTGGTAGTGAGAGTAGTGGTAGTGGTGAGATTAGTGGTAGTGGTGAGAGTCGTGGTAGTGAGAGTAGTGTTAGTGAGAGTAGTGGTAGTGAGAGTAGTGGTAGTGAGACTAGTGGTAGTGTTAGAGTAGTAGTAGTGAGAGTAGTGGTAGTGAGAGTAGTGGTGGTGAGAGTAGTGGTAGTGAGAGTAGTGGTAGTGAGAGTAGTGGCAGTGAGAGTAGTTATAGTGAGAGTTGTGGTAGTTAGAGTAGTGATAGTGAGAGTAGTAGTAGTGAGAGTAGTGGTAGTGAGAGTAGTGGTAGTGAGAGTAGTGGTAGTGAGAGTAGTGGTAGTGAGAGTAGTGATAGTGAGAGTAGTGGTAATGAGAGCAGTGGTAGTGAGATAAGTGATAGTGAGAGTAGTGGTAGTGAGAGCAGTGGTAGTGAGAGAAGTGATAGTGAGAGTAGTGGTAGTGAGAGCAGTGGTAGTGAGAGAAGTGATAGTGAGAGTAGTAGTAGTGTTCATCACCAGTATGTTGAGGTTGAAGTGTCTGCTGTGGTCTCCTGCTCTGTTGTGTTTCCATCGTTCAGCCAGGTGACAGCAGGAAGAGGGATGTCACAGGTTAGAGACACTGGGTTGTTTACCACCACACTCACATGTTCTGGATTTGGTTCTGACCACAGATAATGGGGGAGACTGGAGGGACAAAACACACATACCGTGTATTAAAACACACACACACACACACACACACACACACACACACACACACACACACACACACACACACACACACACACACACACACACACACACACACACACACACACACACACACACACACACACACACACATACTGTACATTTACATTTTGTAGCATTTTGAGGTTGTTGTTTACGTACCATATACCTCCAGGCTGTACTCCTTGGCTGCGTTGCTGACGGCTGTGTGAGTTTTGCAGCATTGTGTCAAATCGATTAGAGCCCAGGGTGGCTGTGTGGCGCTCCACCGCTGACCTTGGGTTGTGGCTAATAGTGTGTAGCTGCCAAGAGGTTAGCAATTACGCCCTTAAAGGGAAATTGCACTCAAAAACCATCTTTAGTTATTTGTTTTACTAGTCCACTGTTGATACAGTCCCAAAATGATTTGTATGTCTTATGTCAACTTTTCAAGATATTGGACTTACAGTATGATGATGCCTTTTGCATTGCTGCTGGGACTTCCATTCAGGTTCCATTCAGCCACAAGACCATTAGTGAAGTTTGTCATTGATGTTGGACGATTAGGCCTGGCTCGAAGTCGGCGTTCCAATTCATCCCAAAGGTGTTCAATGGGGTCGAGGTCAGAGCTCTGTGAAGGCCAGTCAGGTTCTTCCACACAGATCTCAAAAAACCTATTTCTAAATGGACCTTAATTTGTGCATGGGAGCATTTTCATTCTGGAACAGGAAAGGGCTTTCCCCAAACTGTTGTCACAAAGTCTAGAATGTCATTGTATGCTGTAGTGTTAAGATTTCCCTTCACTGGAACTAAGGGGTCTAGCTCAAACCATGAAAAACAGCCCCAGACCATTATTCCTCCACCACCAAACTTTACAATTGGCAACATGCATTGGGGCAGGTAGCATTCTCATGGCATCAGCCAAATTCAGATTTGTCACTCCAGGGAAGGTGTTTTCACTGCTCCAGAGTCCAACGGTGGCGTGCTTTACACCACTCGAGCCAACACTTGGCATTGCGCATGGTGATTTCAGGCCTGTGTGCGGCTACACGGCCATGGAAACCCATTTCATGAAGCTCCTGATGAACAGTTCTTGTGCTGACGTTGCTTCCAGAGGCAGTTTGGAACTCGGTAGTGAGTGTTGCAACCGAGGACAGAGGATTCCCGCCTTACAATTATTTGAGCTTGTGTGGCCTACCACTTCTTGGCTGAGACATCGTTGCTTCTAGATGTTTCCATTAAACAATAACAGCAATCAAATCAAATCAAACGTATTTATATAGCCCTTCTTACATCAGCTGATATCTCAAAGTGCTGTACAGAAACCCAGCCTAAAACCCCAAACAACAAGCAATACAGGTGTAGAAGCACGGTGGCTAGGAAAAACTCCCATGAAAGGCCAAAACCTAGGAAGAAACCTAGAGCGGAACCAGGCTATGAGGGGTGGCCAGTCCTCTTCTGGCTGTGCCGGGTGGAGATTATAACAGAACATGGCCAAGATGTTCAAATGTTCATAAATGACCAACATGGTCAAATAATAATAATCACAGTAGTTGTCGAGGGTGCAGAAAGTCAGCACCTCAGGAGTAAATGTCAGTTGGCTTTTCATAGCCGATCATTAAGAGTATCTCTACCGCTCCTGCGGTCTCTAGAGAGTTGAAAAAGCAGGTCTGGGACAGGTAGCACGTCCGGTGAACAGGTCAGGGTTCCATTGCCGCAGGCAGAACAGTTGAAACTGGAGCAGCAGCACGGCCAGGTGGACTGGGGACAGCAAGGTGTCATCATGCCAGGTAATCCCGAGGCATGGTCCTAGGGCTCAGGTCCTCCGAGAGAGAGAAAGAAAAAGAGAAAGAGAGAATTAGAGAGAGCATACTTAAAACCTCTTGGCAATAGGGGGTGCTATTTGCACTTTGTAATAATTTCGTTCCCAAATTAAACTGCCTCGTACTCAATTCTTGCTCGTACAATATGCATATTATTATTACTATTGGATAGAAAACACTCTCTAGTTTCTAAAACCGTTTGAATTATTTCTCTGAGTGAAACAGAACTCATTCTGCAGCACATTTCCTGTCAGGAAGTGAGATTTCTGAAATCGAGGTCCCTGTTCTAGGATCAGTTTATAAGTCCCCATGTAAGCTATGGGGCTACATGCACTGCATACGCCTTCCTCTAGATGTCAGTAAGCGGTGAGAATTTGAATGGAGTGGATTGCACCATCTGGGGCCCTATATAAGCTCATGGAACGGAAGTACCGTTCTTTTCAACGGGGCGCCTGGCGCAAGAGGGACATCACAATGGCGTCCTGCAAAGCTTTCGTTTTAGCAGTTCTATATCTCCGGTCATGTTTTTATTCGTTATAGTTGTTAAAGACATCATAAGGTAGTTAATTTAAACCGACTTATAGCAGTTTATATCAGTTTATTGCGATTTTCTGGGATTTCTTTGTGACGCGCTATCAGGAGTTGGACACCTTTCCGGCACATAGCTAACGTTAGCGGCTATTTCGACAGGAGAAGAGGACATCTTTCAACCAAAAGACGATTGTTCTGGAGAAAGGACACCTTGCCCAAGATTCTGATGGAAGCTCAGCAAATAGTAAGCAGTCTTTATGCTGTTAATTCGTATTTATGTTGACAAATGTCAAATAATAATTCCGCCATGAATGTCGGTGCGGTCTCGCTTTAGCGCACGTTGTATTGCGCAGTAACGTTAATTTTAAAAATCTAACACAGCGGTTGCATTAAGAACTAATGTATCTTTCATTTGCTGTCCAACATGTATTTTTTTAGTCAAGTTTATGATTACTTATCGATTAGAATAGGTGCCTCTCCAAGATGGCGTCGGACAGATTGCTTGAAGTTTTGGCCACTAATCACATTGTATAACCACGATTTGTGCCGCTAAATATGCACATTTTCGAACAAACCCTATATGCATTGTGTAATATGATGTTACAGGACTGTCATCTGATGAAGAATATCAAGGTTAGTCAAAAATTATATATCTTTTGCCTGTTTGTTACGATCGCTAACCTTTGCTGCTGGTAAATGGGGTTGTGTTTCTGGCTATTGTGGTAAGCTAATATAATGCTATATTGTGTTTTCGCTGTAAAACACTTAAAAAATCTGAAATATTGACTGGATTCACAAGATCTGTGTCTTTCATTTGCTGTACGCTGTGTATTGTGAAATGTTTTATGATGAGTAATTAGGTAATACACGTTGCTCTCTGTAGTTATTCTAGTCGCTTTGGTGAGAGTTGTGATGGTGGCTGCAATGGTAAACTATGATTTATACCTGAAATATGCACATTTTTCTAACAAAACATATGCTATACAATAAATATGTTATCAGACTGTCATCTGATGAAGTTGTTTCTTGGTTAGTGGCTTTTTATATCTTTATTTGGTCGAATTTGTGATAGCTACTGATGGAGTTAAAAAATGGTGGAGTAAAAAAGTGGTGTCTTTTGCTAACGTGGTTAGCTAATAGATTTACATATTGTGTCTTCCCTGTAAAACATTTTAAAAATCAGAAATGATGGCTGGATTAACAAGATGTGTATCTTTCATCTGGTGTCTTGGACTTGTGATTTAATGATATTTAGATGCTAGTATTTACTTGAGACGCTATGCTAGGCTATGCTAGTCAGCTTTTTTACTGATGGGGGTGCTCCCGGATCCGGGTTTGGGAGGAATTAGAGGTTAAATTCACACAGGACACCGGATAAGACAGGAGAAGTGCTCCAGATTTAACAAACTGACCCTAACCGACACGTAAACTACTGCAGCATAAATACTGGAGGCTGAGACAGGAGGGGTCAGGAGACACTGTGGCCCCATCCAATGATACCCCCGGACAGGGCCAAACAGGAAGGATATAACCCCACCCACTTTGCCAAAGCACAGCCCCCACACCACTAGAGGGATATCTTCAACCACCAACTTACCATCCTGAGACAAGGCCGAGTATAGCCCACAAAGATCTCCGCCACGGCACAAACCAAGGGGGGGGGGGGGGGGGGCGCCAACCCAGACAGGAAGATCACGTCAGTGACTCAACCCACTCAAGTGACGCACCCCTCCTAGGGATGGCATGAAAGAGCACCAGTAAGCCAGTGACTCAGCCCCTGTAATAGGGTTGGAGGCAGATTATACCAGTGGAGAGAGGGGAACCGGCCAGGCAGAGACAGTAAGGGCGGTTCATTGCTCCAGAGCCTTTCCGTTCACCTTCACACCCCTGGGCCAGACTACACTCAATCATATGACCCACTGAAGAGATGAGTCTTCAGTAAAGACTTAAAAGTTGAGACCGAGTCTGCGTCTCTCACATGGGTAGGCAGACCATTCCATAAAAATGGAGATCTGTAGGAGAAAGCCCTGCCTCCAGCTGTTTGCTTAGAAATTCTAGGGACAATTAGGAGGCCTGCGTCTTGTGACCGTGGCGTACGTGTAGGTATGTACGGCAGGACCAAATCGGGAAGATAGGTAGGAGCAAGCCCATGTAATGCTTTGTAGGTTAGCAGTAAAACCTTGAAATCAGCCCTTGCCTTAACAGGAAGCCAGTGTAGGGAGGCTAGCACTGGAGTAATATGATCACATTTTTTGGTTCTAGTCAGGATTCTAGCAGCCGTATTTAGCACTAACTGAAGTTTATTAAGTGCTTTATCCGGGTAGCCGGAAAGTAGAGCATTGCAGTAGTCTAACCTAGAAGTAACAAAAGCATGTGACGCACCCATTTTTCTGCATCATTTTTGGACAGAAAGTTTCTGATTTTTGCAATGTTACGTAGATGGAAAAAAGCTGTCCTTGAAACAGTCTTGATATGTTTGTCAAAAGAGAGATCAGGGTCCAGAGTAACGCCGAGGTCCTTCACATGCATTGGCAAAGAAAACTATTGGTGAAAACTTATGTTGCGTTCCATGTATTTTATATGATTGGCATCAAATTGTTGGATATCTAATATCTCCCTAGATTATAATTGCCAGCTCTCATCGTGTTGTAGGCCTAATGAAACATGGAAGGAGATTGAGCTCGTCCGTGGTGGTCGGTGATCCCTCAACCTTCTGGCCCGTAGCCCTGCGTGGCATCGACTGTGCCACAAAGTATGCTGAAGTGGCAATGTTGATAACCACGTTTCTAAGCATTATTTAGAGTTAATTCTATGAGGGGGGAGGGTGTGTACATTTGTTTTTACAGTACAAGGGGAAGTTCAATGAAAATATTCCCAGTACATTTTGAACTGCCCCTAATTACTTGAAGTGCTTTTGAGATCACTGCTCGATACAACTGAACCGAACTGGAAATCACATTTCTTAGTCACATAAAAAAAAACATCAATGGGTGATTGGTTCAGAATACATTTTGGTTGTTCTGATGTCTGACAAAAAGTACTTGTCCCCATGATGTAACTGAGACAAAGCCTCCCTCAACTTGAAAAATATGGTTCATAATTCAGTTCAGATGGACATTTCTAAACGTCTATGGAATGTTCCTATGGAATCCCACTATTCATTCTGATTGATGTGCTATAAGCGTGTACACCATGAAGTCATGCCCTCTCGTCAACTTCCTTACTGTCAGCTTTCCTACACTAGCCAGCTGACATGTGACTTACCATCTCGTTTCCTGAGGTTGTGGATTATGTTCCAAACTAAGCACTAACATCCCCAAAAACAGTTAGTCTGCACAATTATCCTATTTCCCATGTTTAAAAACCTTTTAGTGACCAAATCATCACCCCTACTATATTTTTCCATCAATAATGCTTAGAATGGTCTTCCTGGCGGGCTGCCCCCAGGTGGTAAAGATAGGTAACAACACATCCGCAACGCTGATCCTCAACACAGCGGCCCCTCAGGAGTGCCCGCTCAGTCCCCTCCTGTACTCCCTGTTCACTCATGACTGCATGACCATATGACCAGGCACGACTCCAACACTATCATTCAATTTGCCGATGACACAACAGTGGTAGGCCTGATCACCGACAAAGATGAGACAGCCTATAGGGAGGAGGTCAGAGACCTGGACGTGTGGTGCCAGTGATCAAGACAAAGGAGATGATTGTGGACTACAGGAAAATGTGTACCGAGCATGCCCCCGTTCTCATCGACGTGGCTATAGTGGAGCAGGTTGAGAGCTTCAAGTTCCTTGGTGTCCACATCACAAACAAACTATCATGGTCCAAGCACACTAAGACAGTCATGAAGAGAGCACAACAAAGCCTATTCCCTCTCAGGAGACTGAAAAGATTTAGCATGGGTCCTCAGATCCTAAAAAAGTTCTACAGCTGCACCATCGAGAGCATCCTGACTGGTTGCATCACTGCCTGGTATTTGTAACTGCTCGGCCTCCGACCGCAAGGCACTACAGAGGGTAGTGAGTACGGCCCAGTACATCACTGGGGCCAAGCTTCCTGCCAATCAAGACCTCTATACCAGGCTGTGTTAGAGGAAGGCCCTAAAAATTGTCAAAGACTCCAGCCACCCTAGTCACAGACTGTTCCCTCTGCTACCGCACGAAAGCGGTACCGGACTGCCAAGTCTAGGTCCAAAAGATTGCTTAACAGCTTCTACCCCCAAGCCGTAAGACTGCTGACCAGCTAATCAAATGGCTACCCAGACTATTTGCATTGCCCCCCTCCTCTTTTACGGTGCTGCTACTCTCTGTTATTTATCTATGCATAGTCACTTTAACTCGACCTACATGTACATATTACCTCAATTACCTCGACTAACCGGTGCCCCCGCCCATTGACTCTGTACCGGTACACCCTGTATATAGCCTTGCTATTGTTATTTTACTGCTGCTCTAATTATTTGTTACTATTATTTTTTACTGATCTATTTTTCACTTAACATTTATTTTTTCTTAAAACTGCATTGTTGGTAAGTAAGCATTTCACTGTAAGGTCCACACCTGATTGGCGCTTGTGACAAATAACATTTGATTTGATTTGATTTGGAGAAAATGTACCTTTTCTCTCATCTCTAACTATCAGTAAGGCTGAAGGACAGGCTAGCTGGGCACAGCAACATCCAATCCCGTATTACATTACATCATGCTTTCATTAATTATTTGTTTATCCAACCGTTTGTTCGTTTGTGTGCTCACGTTTGTGTGTGTGTGTGTGTGTGTGTGTGTGTGTGTGTGTGTGTGTGTGTGTGTGTGTGTGTGTGTGTGTGTGTGTGTGTGTGTGTGTGTGTGTGTGTGTGTGTGTGTGTGTGTGTGTGTGTGTGTGTGTGTGTGTGTGTGTGCAGAGAGATCCTGGGGAGGGGAGTTTCTGTCAGTAACTCAGGGATAAATAGAGAGGCAGAGCTCAGAGTTTGTCAGAAGGCGGACCTGACAGGGTCACACACAGGACCAAGCAGGAGAAGGACCTCAGCATTTTTACCTTTTATTACGAATGGAGAAACATGAAGATATTCAATACTGTTTTCAAGACGGAAATTCTTCTTGCAGAAAGGTTTTGCTATCGACATCTATCTACATAACACTGTACATCTTCTTCTCATTGATTTCAGCAGTTACAGTATTTTTGAATGTACTGGTGATTATCTCCATCTCTCACTTCAAGCAGCTCCACACTCCAACCAACCTGCTCATCCTCTCTCTGGCTGTGTCAGATCTCCTGGTGGGACTGATTGTGATACCAGTAATGACTGTAGCAATAATGGAACCATGCTGGGGTTTTGGGGAATATTTTTGTGTGTTTCATGGCTACATTGCTTGTTTATGTACTTCTTTATCTCTGGGCAGTTTGGTCTTGATATCTATTGACCGCTATGTTGCTGTGTGTGATCCCTTATTGTACCACTCTAAAATAACAACAACAAGAATTATGTGTTTTATATCCATTACCTGGTGTTGTTGTATCATATACGATGCTGTTATTGTAAAAAACTTTGTAAATGTACAGATACCCAGTAGGTGTTTGACAGAATGTTTAACTGTAGCAATAACATCAAGTAATATCATTGATATTGTAATTACAATGGTTGTCCCATGCTCTATTATTATAACACTTTATATGAACATCTTTGTGGTGGCCACATCACAGGCCAGAAAGGTATTTTCTAAAGAGGCTGCCAGTGTGTCTGGTGTTAAAACTGTACAGGCAAATAAGTCTGAGAGAAAAGCAGCAAAAACTCTAGCTATTGTTGTTTTCACCTATCTCATTTGTTGGATGCCATCACTATTTCCTTTCCTTTTTGTATCTTTTTTAAGTGAAAATGTTTTATCATTTATCATCAGCTTTCTGCCACTTGTTAATTCCCTAATTAATCCAATCATTTATGCTTTCTTTTATCCATGGTTCAAAGTGACAGCTAAACATATTTTAACTCTGAAGTTAAGGCGTTCATAGTTCCTATGTTTTATTCCTACATTTGACTAACATAGGTTTGACATAGTTACGTAATACAATTGTTGTAATTGCTTCTTTCATGTAGCAGTACAGTGACGTGACTTACCTCAGTGTTGTCATCATAGGTACATGTGGTGTTGATACAGAATCATTTGGCTGGATTGGATTGGAATGACTTGGAGAAGGCATAAGAAGGTATAAGCTTGTTTTATAAAATACATTGTAGTAATTTAGGGTTGTATATTCCAAATACCAAAGCCTGTGTTTGTCTCCTAAAAGTACATTCTGAGGAGGTTATGAGTCATTCTATATGTTGTTTAACATCACTGTCTAGTGGCTGAATTGAGACACAATGCCAAGTGTACTGAACAAGTGTACTGAAGTTGAATTGTTCAATATTGCGCAATATCAGATCATGTCCAAGTCTATCTCAATGGTGTATTGTGTAAGTAGTTGAGGGTAAAATGCGAGAATATGCAATTATGTGTAAGACTTTATAATGTTCAGTAATAAATTATTTGTAAGGAATTTACAGTTTTATTAATAATTACTCCCACATGTGTTAAATGTTAGTCAGCTAGGTATACTCACATGTATAAATAGCTACTATATGCATTAATGATTAAACACAACAGTGCAGGAGACCAAAGCAGACAATTGAACCTCAACATACTGGGTATGAACAGTACCACTACTCTCACTACATCACTGCTGCCAGGTCAGGGGTCACACCAGAGCAGCTCTCTCAGATGCTGTTTACTCTGAGTGAATATAGAGATTGGGTAACACTTTATAATAACACTTTGTAATGAAGAACGTAAAATAGATTAGTAAATAGTTTATTCATCATTAATGTATCAATACTCCCACATTTGTTTTAGTAAGCTAGTTATTCGCACATTTCTAACAACTTTTTGTAGTATGTAATAATGATTCAGCAGATCATTCATAAGAATTTTTATAAATATCCTTTTAAACCATTTACTGATCATTAGCACAAGTAGTTTTGCAGTCCCTAACGTCCCTAACGTGAGGACTATTCATAATTTTTAAATACTTTATAAATGTTTTGAACAGTGACCAGTGTAATTTATCACAATAAGATGGACATGCTATTGGTAGATATTCCAGCAGTACCTGATGCTCCTTAAGGTCTCAAAGTGACCTAGAACATATCAATGGTTAAACAATAAGCACACAACACAGAGGATGTAAAAGGAAATATATTGAACATTTTATTCCAAAACAGTCACTCTGTTGTAGTAGTGTGCTGAAGGAAGTAACGTGTTTGTCTGAATCTGATAACAGTCTTGTTTGTGTGCAGTGACTACCAAAACTAAAGTGTGGATTGCAGTCACTCATTAGCAATCAGATCAAATCAAACTGTATTGGTCACATACACGTGCTCAGCAGATGTTATTGTGGGTGTAGTGAAATGCTTGTGCATCTGACAGTGCAGCAATATCTAACAATTACACAACAAATACCTTAAACACACAAATCTAAGTAAAGGACTGGAATCAAGAATATATGAATATATGGATGAGCAATGTCAGAGTGACATAGACTAAGAGCAGTTCATAGACTGCTTACAGGGTAAGAGATCAATATATAAATACATAATTTAACTGAATACTACATTTAAAGGGTTATTACCTTTAATACACTACAAAATCAAATCAAAATCACATTTTATTGGTCACATACACATATTTAGCAGATGTTATTGCAGGTGTAGTGAAATGCTTTTCTTCCTAGCTCCAACAGTGCAGTAGTATCTTAACAATTCACAACAATACACACACATCTAAAAGTAAAATAATGGAATTAAGAAATATATAAATATTTGGACAGGCAATGTCCGAGTGGTACTGACAATACAGTAGAATACAGTATATACATATAAGAGGAGGAAAGCAGTATGTAAACATAATTCATTAAAACCTCTTAGCGCTAGCGGTCAGAATTGTGTTTTTTTTATTTTTTATAACGTGCCCAACGTAAACGGACATTTTCTCTGGCCCAGATCGTAGAATATGCATATAATTTACAGATTAGGATAGAAAACACTCCAAAGTTTCCAAAACTGTCAAAATATTGTCTGTGAGTAAAACAATACTTTTTCTGCATGCCAAAACCTGAGAAAAAGTAACCCGGAAGTGATATATATTTTTTTTCATCTGTGTTTTCTGGCCCGCCTATCCTCCATTTAAAGGGGTATCAACCAGATTCATTTTCCAATGGCTTCCTCAGGCTGTGACCAGGCTTTAGACATAGTTTCAGGCTTTTATTTTGAAAAATGAACGAGTTTTTTACTAGTGAGGTGTCCTCCGAATAATTCCTGCGCGCGCGAGAGGAGCTCACCATTTTCCTTTCGTCTCTGAATGAATAGGTTATGGTCCGGTTGAAATATTATCGATTATGTTTGTTAAAAACAACCTGAGGATTGATTATAAAAAACATTTGACATGTTTCTACGACCATTACTGATACTTTTGGGAATTTGTCGAACGGAACACGGCTTTGACTTTCTCAGCATAATGCGCAACCCAAATGGCGGTTTTTGGTGATAAAAGTAATATTTATCGAAGAAAAATAACATTTGTTGTGTAACTAGGAGTCTCATGAGTGGAAACATCCGAAGATTATCAAAGGTAAGCGATTAATTTCATTGCTTTTCTGACTTTCGTGACCAAGCTAATCAAGCTAATATAAGGCTAGCTTGTTGTAGCATTGAAAGCTACACTCACAAAGCTTGGATTTCTTTCGCTGTAAAGTATATTTTCAAAATCTGACACGATAGGTGGATTAACAACAAGCTAAGGTGTGATTTGGTATATTTCACTTGTGATTGCATGATTATAAATATTTTTAGTAATATCTTTGCATTAGGAAAGTGAACCCATATTCGGTATCCGTAGCGCAGAGAAGTTTTAAAGTGACTAGTGTTCCATTATTAAAGTGACCAGTGATTCCATGTCTATGTACATAGGGCTGCATCCTCTAAGGTGCAAGGTTGAGTTACCGGGTGGTAGTCGGATTGTGATGGGTATTTAACAGTCTGATGGATTTGAGATAGAAGCTGTTTTTCAGTCTCTTGGTCACAGCTTTGATGCACCTGTACTGACCTAGCCTTCTGGATGACAGCAGGGTGAACAGGCCGTGGCTCGGGTGGTTGATGTCCTTGATGATCTATTTGGCCTTCCTGTGACATCGGGTACTGTAGGTGTCCTGGAGGGCAGGCAGGGTGCCCCCGGTGGTGAGTTGTGCAGTCCGCACAACCCTCTGGAGAGCACTTAGTATTCAGACCCTTTACTCTGTACCTTGTTGAAGCATCTTTACCAGCGATTACAGGGTATGACACTACAAGCTTGGCACACCTGTATTTGGGGAGTTTCTCCCATTCTTCTCTGCAGATCCTCTCAAGTTCTGTCAGGTTGGATGGGGAGCGTCGTTGCACAGCTATTTTCAGGTCTCTCCACAGATGTTCGATCAGGTACCCGACGTCGGATGGGCGCCCTCTGAGCCAACGGGGGCAAGGAAACCTCTCGAGCCAGCTAGGGCGTGGAAGCCCGACGAGCTGGTTAGGCACACCCGGTTCCATCGGTGGCGACCCAGGACCGACGTCACCACCAACCGGAACGCCAGTACTCCCTGATGCTTGGTGTGTTGGCTGCTGCATGCTGTAAGGAATGACGCTGGAGAATAGATGCAGGTACAGGGAGTTGAAATTTAATTAGGAACGGACATGCAACAGGACAGGAACAGTGTCAGAACTGGGAAACACAAAGACAGATGACAAACAATGCAGCAGCGGAGAACAGAGCTGGGGAACTGACAAATATAGGGGAGGTAATAAACAGGTGATAGAGTGAGTCCAGTTGAGTTCAGTATCGCTGAAGCACGTGACGAGGGAAGGCAGGTGTGCGTAAATGATGGTGGCAGGAGTGCCTAATGCAGGGCAGCCTGGCGCCCTCGAGCGCCAGGGGGGAAGAGCGGGAGCAGGCGAGACATAGGAACATAACAGCTTACTTAAATCTCACAAATCTCTGTTTTGGAAATTTACGCTATTTACACTTTGCACAACTTTTATAGACTAGAATCAATGTTTCTGACTAATATTGATGCAACATCCACCTTTTTCAACCGGAGAAGTTGGTTTTTGAATTCAGCTGCCCTTTAAGGTCTCAAAATTACCTAGAACATATCAATGGTTAATGTAACGGCTGATTTCCTCCTCTTCGTCTGAAGAGGGGCAGCTCCGGACTGAGGGGCAGCTCCGGCATCGCCGGCGTGACAGCTGACTGGCAGGTCCTGGCTGACTGACGGCTCTGGCAGGTCCTGGCTGACTGACGGCTCTGGCAAGTACTGGCTGACTGACGGCTCTGGCAGGTCCTGGCTGACTGACGGCTCTGGCAGCTCCTGGCTGACTGACGGCTCTGGCAGCTCCTGGCTGGCCGGCGGCTCTGGCAGGTCCTGGCTGACTGGCGGCTCTGGCAGCTCCTGGCTGACTGGCGGCTCTGGCAGCTCCTGGCTGACTGGTGGCTCTGGCAGGTCCTGGCTGACTGACGGCTCTGGCAGGTCCTGGCTGACTGACGGCTCTGGCAGGTACTGGCTGACTGACGGCTCTGGCAGGTCCTGGCTGACTGACGGCTCTGGCAGGTCCTGGCTGACTGACGGCTCTCGCAGCTCCTGGCTGGCTGGCGGCTCTGGCAGGTCCTGGCTGACTGGCGGCTCTGGCAGCTCCTGGCTGACTGGCGGCTCTGGCAGCTCCTGGCTGACTGGCGGCTCTGGCAGGTCCTGGCTGACTGGCGGCTCTGGCAGGTCCTGGCTGACTGACGGCTCTGGCAGGTACTGGCTAACTGACGGCTCTGGCAGGTCCTGGCTGACTGACGGCTCTGGCAGGTCCTGGCTGACTGACGGCTCTGGCAGCTCCTGGCTGGCTGGCGGCTCTGGCAGGTCCTGGCTGACTGGCGGCTCTGGCAGCTCCAGTCATGAGCTGCCCTCCAGTCATGAGCTGCCCTCCAGTCATGAGCTGCCCTCCAGTCATGAGCTGCCCTCCAGTCATGAGCTGCCCTCCAGTCATGAGCTGCCACTCAGTCCGGAGCTACCACTCAGTCCGGAGCTGCCTCTCTGTCCGGAGCTGCCCTTCAGTCCGGAGTTGCCCCTCTGTCCTGAGTTGCCCCTCTGTCCTGAGTTGCCCCTCTGTCCTGAGTTGCCTCTCTGTCTTGAGCTACCTCTCTGTCTTGAGCTACCTCTCTGTCTTGAGCTACCTCTCTGTCTTGAGCTACCTCTCTGTCCTGAGGTACCTCTCTGTCCTGAGCTGTCTCCTCTATCTAGGGGGGACCTTTGTGAAGGTTCCTAGACCAGGGTCGGGGGCGAGGGTCGCCACTCAAAGGACGCTAAGGAGGGGGACAAAGACAATGGTGGAGTGGTGTCCTCGTCCTGCGCCGGAGCCGCCACCGCGGACAGATGCCCACCCAGACCCTCCCCTTGAGTTTTAGGGGTGCGTTCGGAGTCCGCACCTCAGGAGGGGGGTACTGCTTATGTGTTTTGCTTGTTTTAGTGTTGGTCAGGACGTGAGCTGGGTGGGCATTCTATTTTGTGTGTCTAGTTTGTCTGTTTCTGTGTTCAGCCTAATATGGTTCTCAATCAGAGGCAGCTGTCAATCGTTGTCCCTGATTGAGAATCATATATAGGTGGCTTGTTTTGTGTTGGGGATTGTGGGTGGTTGTTTTCTGTCTTTGTGTTCTGCACCAGATAGGACTGTTTTTCGGTTTTCACATTTCTTGTTTTGTTGTTTGTAGTGTTCTCATATATTCTTTATTAAATCATGTTGAACACTAGCCGCGCTGCGTTTTGGTCCTCTCCTTCATCCCAGGAAGAAAACCGTTACAGTATGTTTTGTTCGATAAAGTTCATATTTATATAAAAAAAACTCAGTATACATTGGCGCATTATGTTCAGTAGTTCCAAAAACATCCGGTGATTTTGCAGAGAGCCATATCAATTTACAGAAATACTCATCATAAATGTTGATGAAAATACAAGTGTTATACATGGAACTTTAGATACACTTCTCCTTAATGCAACCGCTGTGTCAGATTTCAGAGAAACTTTGCGGAAAAAGCAAACCATGCAATAATCTGAGTACGGCGCTCAGAGCCCAAAACAACTATAAAGATATCCGCCATGTTGGAGTCAACAGAAGTCAGAAATAACATTATAAATATTCACTTACCTTTGATGATCTTCTTCAGAATGCACTCCCAGGACTCCCATTTCAACAAGAAATGTTCGTTTTGTTCGGTAATGTCCATCATTTATGTCCAAATAGCTATTTTTGTTAGCGTGTTTGGTAAACAAATCCAACTTCAGAAAGCGCGTTCACTAAAAGCTGGCGAAATGTCAAAAAGTTCCGTAACAGTCAGTAGAAACATGTCAAACGATGTATTGAATCAATCTTTAGAATGTTTTTAACATAAATCTTCAGTAACGTTCCAAACGTGGAAGCCATAGGAAGTGCAAACTCATCCATATCCCACTGTTTGTTCAATACGGGCTGTGTTGAAAATCTACCAACCTCAGAATTCCCACTTCCTGTTTGGATTTTTTCTCAGGTTTTTGCCTGCCATATGAGTTCTGTTATACTCACAGACATCATTCCAACAGTTTTAGAAACTTCAGAGTGTTTTCGATCCAATAGTAATAATAATATGCATATATTAGCAACTGGGACTGTGGAGCAGGCAGTTTACTATGGGCACCTCTGTGCACCTTTCATCCAAGCTACTCAATACTGCCCCTGCAGCCATAAGAAGTTAACCTTTTCTCAAAAGGGGGTGCTGTTTTCACTTTGTAAAAATTCGTTCCCAAATTAAACTGCCTCGTACTCAATTCTTGCTCGTACAATATGCATATTATTATTACTATTGGAAAGAAAACACTCTCTAGTTTCTAAAACCGTTTGAATTATATCTGTGAGTAAAACAGAACTCAAGTTGGAGCAAACTTCCTGTCAGGAAGTGAGAAATCTGAAATCAGGCAATCTGTTCCAGGGTCAGTTTATTAATTTGCATGTATTCTATTGGTCGACATGCACTGCATACGCCTTCCCCTAGATGTCAGCAAGCAGTGAGAATTGGAATGGAGTTGCTAGGCAGATCTGAGGCCATATAAATGGTCTTGGAACGTGGGGTGCACTCTTTTCAACGTTCGCCATGACGCGAGACAGACCTCAGGATGGCATTCTGGAAAGCTCTCGTTATAGGCCTTAGATATATCCGGCTCTGATTTTATTCGATATAGGTGTTAAAGACATCATAATGTAGTTTTTTTAAACCGAGTTATATCAGTTTATATCAGTATATTGCGATTTTCGGATATTTCTTTGTGCTGCGTTATAGTGAGTTGGGCACGTCTGGGCCACATAGCTAATGTTTGCTGCTAATTCCTAAGTTGAAGACGGCAATCTACAACCGAGCAACGATGATTCTGGACAAAGGACAACTTGCCCAAGATTCTGATGGAAGCTCATCAAAAAGTAAGAACTATTTATGAAGTTAATTCGTTGTTCTGTTGAAAAATGTTGACCTACTATTCTGCCATTAATTTCGGTGCGGTCTCGCTTTAATAACTTCTTGCGACTACAGGGGGTGCTGTTCCGAATTAGCATTTTGTCGTCTCCAAATTAAACTGCCTAGTACTCAATTCTTGCTCGTACAATATGCATATTATTAATTATATTGGATAGAAAACACCTTCTAGTTTCATACAACGTTGAAATGATGTCTGTGGGTGACCCAGAACTCTTTCTACAGCGAAATCCATGACAGACAGTGAAAGGTCTGAGAGCGAAGCTCTGGTTTCAGATCAGTTTTTAAGGTCTCTGTCTATCCTATGGAACGACACGAACTGCACCCGCCTTCCCCTGGATGTCAGTAACCAATGAGAAGTGGAATGGGCCTTCTCCGTAGCTCTCAGAGGTTATAAAAGACCAAGGAGTGAGAGTAGCCCCCCTTTCGACGCTCGCCCTTACGCAGGAAGGGACCTCCGGACGCCATTTTCACAGGCTCGGTTATCAACTTGAAATGTATCCGTCTGTAATTTAATTCGATATAGGACTTAGAAACATCATAAGGTAGTTAATTTAAACCGTTTTATAGCAATTTATATCCGTTTAGTGCGATTTTGAGGAATTTCTTTGTTGTGCACTCTGAAACTTTGGACACGTTTTGGGGTCCCGTTCGATCGTTAGTGGATATTTCGAAGGACAGAGGACATCTATCGACCAAAAGACGTTTATAACATAGAAAGGATACATTGCCCAAGAATATGATGGAAGAACAGCTCAAAGTAAGCAATATTTAATATGATAAATTGTTGTTCTGTCGAAATATTTTAAACGCATATTTCGCCATTTTGTTTGGTATAGCTTCACTTGGCGAACCCTGTATTGAAAAGTAAGGATAATTTTACAAATGTAAATCAGCGGTTGCATTAAGAACTAATTTGTCTTTCGATTCCTGTCAACCCTGTATTTTTTAGTCAAGTATATGATTAGCTTTCAATTAAACTAGATCACTCTGATAGATGACGTCAGACATATTGAGGCTTGATTTCCTAGTATTTTTATTGTGTAACCACGGTTTTGTATGGCTAAATATGCACCTTTTCGAACAAACTGTATATGTATGTTGTAAAATGATGTTACAGGAGTGTCATCGGAAGAATTCTGAGAAGGTTAGTGAAAAAATTAATATCTTTTGGCGGTGATTACGTTATAGCGCTCTTTGGCTGGAATCGATGCTCTGGTAACGTTTGCACATGTAGTATGCTAACTTATCGATTTATTGTGTTTTCGCTGAAAAACGCTTAGAAAATCTGAAATATGGTCTGAAATCACAAGAACTGGGTCTTTCCATTGCTATGCTTTGTCTATTTTTATGAAATGTTTTATGATGAGTAAATTGGTCATACACGTTGCTCTATCTAGTAATTCTAGTCGATTTGTGATGGTCGGTGCAATTGTAAACTGTGATTTCTACCTGAAATATGCACTTTTTTCTAACAAAAACTATCCTATACCATGAATATGTTATCAGACTGTCATCTGATGGTTTTTTTATAGGTTATTGGCTATCAATATCTTAGTTGAGCCGAATTGGTGATAGCACCTGAAGGAGTAAGAAACTGATGGAGTTAGAATAGTGGTGTATTTTGCTAACGTGTTTAGCTAATAGATTTACATATTTTGTCTTCCCTGTAAAACATTTTAAAAATCTGAAATGGTGGCTTTATTCACAAGATCTGTATCTTTCATCTGGTGTCTTGGACTTGTGATTTAATGATATTTAGATGCTACTATCTACTTGTGAAGCTATGCTAGCTATGCTAATCAGTGTGTGGGGGGTGGGGGGTGATCCCGGATACGGGGTTGAGGTTCGGTAAAGGTTAACGCACGCTGTATGTCGTAGTAACGTTAATTTTAAAAATCTAACACAGCGGTTGCATTAAGAACTAATGTATCTTTCATTTGCTGTCCAACCTGTATTTTTTAGTCAAGTTTATGATTAGTTATTGATTAGATTAGGTGCCTCTCAAAAGATTTCTCCCGACATTTTCTTTGCAGCTTGGCTACTATTCTCATTGTATAACCACGATTTGTGCCGCTAAATATGCACATTTTCGAACAAACTCTATATGTATTGTGTAATATGATGTTATAGGACTGTCATCTGAAGAAGTTTGAGAAGGTTAGTGAAAAAATTAATATCTTTTGCTGGTTTATTCGTTATTGCTATTGTTGGCTTGAATCAATGCTGTTGTGTGGTTGGCTATTGGGGTAAGCTAATATAATGCTATATTGTGTTTTCGCTGTAAAACACTTAAAAAATCTGAAATATTGGCTGGATTCACAAGATCTTTGTCTTTCATTTGCTGTACACTGTGTATTTTTCATAAATGTTTTATGATGAGTATTTAGGTAATTCACGTTGCTCTCTGTAGTTATTCTAGTTGCTTTGGTGAGAGTTGTGATGGTGGCTGCAATGTAAAACTATGATTTATACCTGAAGTATGCACATTTTTCGAACAAAACATATGCTATACAATAAATATGTTATCAGACTGTCATCTGATGAAGTTGTTTCTTGGTTAGTGACTATTTATATCTTTATTTGGTCGAATTTGTGATAGCTACCTATGCAGTAAAAAAATGGTGGGAAAAAAAAGTTGTGTCTTTTGCTATCGTGGTTAGCTAATAGAAATACATATTGTGTCTTCCCTGTAAAACATTTTAAAAATCAGAAATGATGGCTGGATTCACAAGATGTGTATCTTTCATCTGGTGTCTTGGACTTGTGATTTCATGATATTTAGATGCTAGTATTTACTTGTGGCGCTATGCTAGGCTATGCTAGTCAGCTTTTTTACTGATGAGGGTGCTCCCGGATCCGGGATTGTGACCAAGTAGAAGTTAACAAGAAGTGTATCTTTAAAATGGTGTGGAATACTTGTATGTTTGAGGAATTTTAATTTTGAGATTTCTGTTGTTTTGAATTTGGTGCCCTGCACTTTCACTGGCTGTTGTCATTTCGATCCCATTAACGGGATCCCAGCCCTAAGAAGTTTTAAACAATATTAACACAATACAAAGGATGAAAAAATTAATATATTGAATATTTCATTCCACAACAGCCTCACTGTTGTAGTAGTGTGATGTGTAACTTCAGAAACACTCCAAAAATGCTAACATTCACATTTGTTTGCAGTGACTTTTATACCAAAACCAAAGTGTGGATTGCAGTCACTTATTTGAGCAGTTCATAGACTGCTTACAGGGTAAGGAAACCAATATCTAAATACATAACTTGCTGAACATTACATTTAAAGAATTACTACCTTTAAAAGGCCCAGCCAAACAAAGCAAAGTTTGAAAATAGTCTGCGGTTAAAAGACTGAATCACTGGAAATATTTAAAGGTTAGGATATACATGTATCATTTATACAGGAAAATACCTCTGCATTTCAATCACATATCACTTCACTGACCATCAACAGTGGGGCCCCACAAGGGTGCGTACTCAGCCCCCTCCTGTACTCCCTGGTCTCCCACTACTGCGTGGCCATGCACGCCTCCAACTCAATCATCAAGTTTGCAGACGACACAACAGTAGTGGGCTTGGTTAACAACAACGACGAGACAGACTACAGGGAGGGAGATGAGTGTGGTATCAGGAAAACAACCTCTCACTCAACGTCAACATAACAACGGAGATGATCGTGGACTTCAGGAAACAGCAGAGGGAGCACCCCCCTATCCACTTCGAAGGGACAGTAGTGGAGAAGGTGGAAAGTTTTAATTTCCTCGGCGTACACATCACAGACAAACTGAAACGGTCCACCCACACAGACAGCGTGGTGAAGAAGGCGCAACATCGCTCCTTCAACCTCAGGGGGCTCGACCGCAATCTCTCTTGAGATGGTGGTGCGGTCTGCACAACACATCACCGGGGGAAAACTACCTGCCCTCCATGACACCTAAAGCACCCGATGTCACAGGAAGGCCAAAAAGTTAATCAAGGAAAACAACCACCCGAGCAACTGCCTGTTCACACCGCTACCATCCATAAGTCGAGGTCAGAGCAGGTTCATCAAAGCTGGGACCGAGAGACTGAAAAACAGCTTCTATCTCAAGGCCATCAGACTGCTAAACAGCATTCACTGACTCAGAGAGGCTGCTGCCTGCCTTGAGACCTAATCACTGGCCACTTTAATAAATGGATCACTAGTCACTTTAAACAATACCACTTTAAATAATTCCACTTTAGTAATGTTTACATATCTTACATTACTCATATCATATGTACGTACTGCATTTTATACCATCTATTGCATGTTGCTTATGCCGCTCGGCCATCGCTCATACATATATTTATATGTACATATTCTCATTCACCCCTTTAGATTTGTGTATTAGGTAGTTGTTGGGGAATTGCGAGATTACTTGTTAGATATTACTGCATTGTCAGAACTATAAGAACAAGCATTTCACTACACTCGCATTAACATCTGCTAACCATATGTATGTGACCAAAACAATTTGATTTGAAATGTGATTTGATTTGATTTGAGTAAAAGGAATAAAAATCAACCCGTGAAACTGTCCAGCTGTTGTAGTTACTATTTATTCCCATATTCCCAGCACCCAATGAGTACATCGAGATTGTAACTCTACAAACTTGTTGGATGCATTTGCAGATTGTTTTGGGGCTGCTGTCACCACCCACCTCAGCCCACACTGCCACAAGAAGCCGTCATGCACCTGAGTAAGATGAGTTGCCTACACACCTCTCTCATCTAAGAGACCACCAGCCCTGCTCCAGGCCTCCTCAGTGGTCAGGGAGTGACCACACCCTCACCTGTTGGGAGCTGATGAGGGAATATGAGTACCTATGTCACGAGCAGCAAGAGATCAGTAGGGCGTACTCAGGCTACATCTCACTGTTTTATAATTAGTTTGTGTTTGTGAGGTTGACAACATTAGCTAAATATTTGCAATTCAACACTTCCTCATGTCTTTGCAAATAGTATTTGTGAACTAAATGTTAGATATGTTTCCTTAAACATCCTGAGTTGTGTGCTTATTCTTTTACCATTGTCATGCCTACTACTGCTCCCTCCGCGATCGGCATCGCTGGTCTACTATCCACCGGGCCTGGCAACCCACATTACGCACACCTGGCAACCATCATTGCACACACCTGATCCCCATCATTATGCACACCTGGACTTAATCACCACCCTGACTACTCTCCCTTTACATAGCAATCAGTAGCCTCAGTCATCAGGCAGTACTGGTTTTGTTCACGTTCAGTACGCTTCTCCTGTTTTGTTTATCTGCTTTTTCTCATCATTAAACTTACCTTCTGCACCTGCTTCCTGACTCCTAGCAAATACGTTACAGAATACTGCCTCAGAAAATATGGAAGCAGCAGAAGATACCAGCATCTTCCACATGTTCAAGAAACAGGGTGATCTATGACCTTCCGTCTCCCAGGGTAGGCGTGAGTATTCCATTATCATCGTTTTCCACCAAACCCTTACTGGTTCCCATTTCACTGGCTGGCTGTCCCTCAAGTGTTGTCTCTACAGCTCTAGTGGACTCCAGTGCCGCAGAGAACTTCATCGACCAGGCCCTCCCCTCCTCCCTG
The DNA here is from genome assembly GCF_016432855.1 of Salvelinus namaycush. Taxonomy (NCBI): domain Eukaryota; kingdom Metazoa; phylum Chordata; class Actinopteri; order Salmoniformes; family Salmonidae; genus Salvelinus; species Salvelinus namaycush. The sequence goes on along the minus strand of NC_052325.1, from coordinate 6,332,382 downwards.
AACTTAACTTCATACCCTCTATCCTCTCCTTTTCCTGTCCAAGCCCTGGATAAACGACAATTGGGATCTGTCATGGTTATGCACATCACAGCACCACTCACCGTGGGACCAATGCCCCAGGAAAGCCTTCACTTCCTCACCATCACCGCACCAGGTACACAAAGTCATCCTTGGCTTCCCGTGGCTCCAACTTCATAACCCCACCATCTCCTGGTCAAAGATGAGAATCATTGGCAGGGACCAGGATGCCGGAGGACCAGCTTTTCCTTGTCGGTGGAGGGTCCTGTGAGTGTCCTCCAGCCCATCAATCTGTCCTCCTGTATTGTTGGCCCCATGTTTTGGGACGTAGACGTGGTTGCGACAGGCTCTGGAGAGGGAACCCGCTCCTGCCACCTGCCCTCCAAAGCGCATCTACGTCCCCATGGGGGTGAGAAATCGGCTGTTGATTTACTCAATCCAAACCGGTACTGTCACGCCTACTTCTGCTCCTTCCGATGCTTGAAGTCATCGGTCTACTGACCACCGGTCCTGGCAACCCACATTGTGCACACCTGGCAACCATCATTGTGCACACCTGGACATCATCACCACCCTTGTTACTCTCCCTTCATGTAGACTCAGTCATTAGGCAGTATTGGTTTTGTTCACGTTCAGTACGTTTCTCCTGTTTTGTTAATGTGCTTTTTCTCATCATTAAACTTACCTTCTGCACCTGCTTCCTGACTCCAAGTGTATACGTTACAACCATTGATATGTTCTAGTCCATTTTGAAACCTTCATTGTCTTCTTATTGTGAGAAATTACAAAGGTCACTCAAAACATTGATTCATTATTTCAAAAGTACAAATAGCTCTGGCTTTAGATTAGGGGCTGCAAAAATATTTGATTAGTAAATGGTTTACATTGATAAAATGTAAATGCCTTACAACTGGTTAATTAATTAACATTATTATCAAGTGTTACAGAATTAGGTCATAAATATTAATGCCCCAGAAGCGACATTCACACAATCACAGGATTTTGTGCAAGGTATGTTTACTGTTACAATACAGTAGTTAGACTATTATAGATGGTCCTTGTGCCAGGGTTTCAGGGCTACCGTTGAAGCTGTTGAGGAGGGCTAACTTGATAAAATGGTTAATCATGAATTATTCTTAAAGAGTTGTCATTTTTTGTGAAATTTTCCTCTGTAAGCGCTTTTGAGATGATTGATTCAACTAAATGAAATGGAAATTACACTTATGTCATGCCCTGATCTGTTTCACCTGTCCTTGTGATTGTCTCCACCCCACTACGCGATTGATTTTCGCACGTTGGCCGCCGAGAGGGCCTGGAATCCGGAGTCTCTTTTCGATTATTTTCTACACGGATTATCTGAGGATGTAAAGTATGAGCTAGCTGCTCGGGATTTGCCGGTGGACCTCGACTCCCTTATCGCCCTAACCATCAAAATTGATGTACGCCTAAGGGAACGTAGGAGTGAGAGGAGGTCTGGTCTCGGGCACTCTCATGCACCCACTATGGCTCGTTCACCTTCGAGGGAATCCGGAAGTATTCGAAGGCAGTTTTTCAGAGAGGATTCGAAGCCACCCGAGCACTTTTACCTGCCCTATTAGGAAACCCTTATCTCTAGTGGGTACCAGCACTATGATCAGTCAGACTGGGAGTTCCCTAATTCCCATCACCCGCACAGCCTATTTTGTGCTTGTGCTGTGGGGAGACCAATCTCAGTCTCTCCGAGTGTTCATTGACTCTGGGGCTGATGAAAGTTTTATGGATGCCACTATTGCTTCGGAGCTTGGTATTACCACTCAGCCCCTCTCTGTTCCCATGGATGCTAGGGCACTGGACGGCCGCTCTATAGGGGAATTCACCCATAGTACCGTGCCCGTTCAATTACGTGTTTCTGGTAACCACAGTGAGACTATACAGTTCCTCCCCATTGCATCTCCCCATGTTCCGGTTGTTTGTTGATTTTCCTGGCTACAAAAGCACAATCCTGTGATTGACTGGACCACAAGCTCCATCCTGGGTTGGAGCCCATTTTGCCATTCCCACTGCCTTCAAGCAGCACAGCCTTTCCCGAGACATCCTCCTCAGGGCGTTAGTAAGGCTTTGAATGTCTCTGCTATTCCCACTGAATACCATGACCTCCTGGAAGAGTTCAGTAAGGCACGTGCTACTTCCCTTACTCCGCACTGTCCTTATGACTGTGCCATTGACCTTCTCCCAGGCACTACACTACCTTGGGGTCGGTTGTATTCTCTGTCCGGACCAGAGACCAAAGCTATGGAGGAGTACATAGAGGAGTCTCTGGCCACTGGGGCCGTCCGTCCTTCTGCATTTCCTGCCGGCGCAGGGTTTTTCTTTGTGGAGAAGAAGGACAAGACCTTGTGTCCGTGTATTGACTACCGGGGACTTAACGGCATTACTGTCAAGAATTATTACCCCCTACTTCTGCTCTCCTCAGCGTTTGAACCTCTTCATGGGGCCACCATATTTTCCAAGTTGGACCTTCATAATACCTACCACCTGGTTCGGATACGCGAGGGGGATAAGTGGAAGACATCCTTCAACACAGGACATTATGAGTACCAGGTCATGCCATTTGGACTCACCAACCCCCCCGCTGTCTTCCAGGCTCTGGTAAACAACGTGCTTTGGGACATGGTAAACTGGTTTGTGTTCGTGTACCTTGACAACATCCTGTTTTTTTCCCCGATCAACACAAGAACATGTTCTTCATGTCAGACAGGTCCTTCAGCACCTCCTGGAGAACTAACTGTTCGTGAAAGCCGAGAAGTGTGAGTTCCACCTCTCTACAATCACCATTCTGGGATATTTCTTTGCTGAGGGCAATGTTCAGATGGATCCCGGTTAGGTGAAAGCAGTGGTGGACTGGCCTCAACCATCGTCCAAGGTGCAACTCCGTACCTCCGTTTAATTCGGGACTACAGCACCCTGGCACCCCACCCTCTCGGCACTCACCTCTCCCCAGGTACCGTTCAAATGGTCTCCAGCTGTCGACAAAGCCTTTGTGGACAGCACCCAACAGCACCCATCCTCATCATCCATCCGGACCCCTCGCGTCGATTTGTGGTGGAAGTGGATGCTTCAGATGTTGGAGTGGGGGCATTCCTGTCCCAACAATCTGCCCAGGACCAGAAGCTTCATCCCTGTGCCTTCCTGTCCCATCGTCTCAATCCTGCTGAAAGGAACTACGACGCTGGCAACCGAGAACTCCTTTTGCGGTGAAGATGGCATTGAAATAGTGGTGGCACTGGCTGGAAGGAGCAGAACAGCCATTCCTGGTCTGGACCGACCATTAAAACCAGGAATATCTCCGTACAGCCAAGCGCCTCAACTCCAGGCAGGCCCGGTGGGCCCTCCTGTTCACCAGATATAACTTCAGCATTTCCTACCACCCAGAGTCAAATAATATGAAGCCTGATGCCCTCTCCCACCTATACAGTTCCTCTGCCACACCCTCGAACTCTGAAACCATTCTCCCTACCTCATGCCTTGCTGCCACTGTGGATTGGGGTATTGAGAACCTGGTCCGCGAGGCACAACGCTCCCAGCCTGGACCTGAAGGGGGCCTGGCTAACCGGCTGTTTGTCCCTAACCCGGTCCGGTCCCGGGTCCTGGAATGGGCTCATTCCTCCAGGCTGACCTGTCATCCAGGGTCCCGTGATACACTAGCATTCTTTCGACAACGCTTCTGGTGGCCCACAATGGTTCCTGACGTCTCTGCCTTTGTTGCAGCATGCCCAGTGTGTGCTCAAAACAAGACTCCACGTCAGTTCTTTCTGGCCTCCGGCAGCCACTACCGGTCCCTCATTGTCCCTGGTCTCATATATCTCTGGACTTGTCACTGGGCTTCCTCCGTCTGATGGCAACACTGTCATTCTGACGGTAGTCGACCGGTTTTCCAAGGCCGCCCATTTCATCCCTCTCCCCAAGCTACTTTCTGCCAAGGAGACGGCCCAGCTTATGGTGCGGCATGTCTTCCGGATCCATGGACTCCCGTTAGACATGGTCTCTGATCGGGGTCCTCAATACTCGTCTCAGTTCTGGAAGGCATTCTGCATTCTTATTGGGTCGTCCGCCAGCCTGTCATCCGGATTCCATCCCCAAACCAATCGTCAGTCGGACCGAGCCAACCAAGACCTGGAAACCACACTGAGATGCCTAGTCTCAACCAATCCCACTACCTGGAGCCAACAACTGGTCTGGGTGGAGTATGCCCGGAACACCCTTCCCTGTTCTGCCATGGGACTCTCTCCTTTCGAGTGCTCCATGGGGTATCAGCCTTCACTTTTCCCGGGACAAGAGCAGGAGGTCAGCGTACCCTCGGCCCAGATGTTTGTCCGGCGCTGTTGACGTACCTGGAGAAGAGCCAGGGAGGCTATTCTCAAGACTAACTCCAGGTATCGTCGACAAGCGGACCGTCGCCGGACCCCAGCTCCCCGCTACCGCAATGGGCAGAGGGTATGGCTTTCCACTCGGGACCTGCCCATGCAGTTAGAGTCCCGCAAACTGTCTCCCCGGTTTTGACCCTTGCCTGTTCTGGACTTTGTACCCACCTGCCTGACCATTCTGCCTGCCTTGACCACGAGCCTGTCTGCCACTCTGTACCTCCTGGACACTGATCTGGTTTTGACCTTTTGTCTGTCCATGACTATTCTCTGGCCTACTCCTTTTGATTTAATAAACACTGTAAGACTCCAACCATCTGCCTCCTGTGTCTGCATCTGGGTCTCACCTTGTGTCATGATAATGTAGTCTTTTTTTTTATTTAAATCATAGAAAACAACACACCAGAAAATGAAAACAAGATTAAGGGGTGATTGGGTCAGAATACAGTGTGGTTGTTGTGATGTGTGACAAAAAGTATTTGTCCCCATGATGTAACTGAGACAAAGTGTCCATCAACTTGAAGAAGTATGGTTCATAATTCAGTTCAGATGGACATTCCAAACGTCTATGGAATGTTCAAATGGAACGCCACTATTCATTTTGACTGCATATGCTATAGTGCATACCCCATACTGCCCTACAAAGACAAAACGCAGTAACAACGTAATTTATTTTACTGCAAAATCTGACTTTTTCTGTCTAGACAGACAGCCCTTTCTGATATTGCATGATATATTCTGATCCACTGGCTTGTTCTTTTGTCAGGAAACAAATACCACATTTATCAGATAATATACCTGGCCGTTACAACAGATACAATTCGTAGATACTGCATTTTGCCTTTGTAGGTCAGCATAAACTTATGCCATTTCATCAACTTCCCTATTGTCAACTTTCCTACACACTGACTAGCTGACATGTCGTGCCGTCATGTCTCCTGAGGTTGTGGAATATGTTCCAAACTGAGCACTGACATCACCCTAACCAGTTAGTCTGCACAGTTATCCTATTTCCCATATAAAATTGCCCTTACACAACGTGTAAGGGACAATATAACACAACGTTTAGGGGACAATATAACACAACGTATAGGGGGACAATATAACACAACGTGTAGGGGGACAATATAACACAACGTGTAGGGGGACAATATAACACAACGTGTAGGGGACAATATAACACAACGTGTAGGGGGACAATATAACACAACATATAGGGGGACAATATAACACAACGTATAGGGGGACAATATAACACAACGTGTAGGGGGACAATATAACACAACGTGTAGGGGACAATATAACACAACGTGTAGGAGACAATATAACACAACGTACAGGGGGACAATATAACACAACGTATAGGGGGACAATATAACACAACGTGTAGGAGACAATATAACACAACATATAGGGGGACAATATAACAGAACATATAGGGGGACAATATAACACAATGTGTAGGGGGACAATATAACACAACATATAGGGGGACATTCTCCCAAATACAGTCAGCTGATGTTCTGAAAGAGCTGCAAATCTGGACCTTACAAATCAGCCGGGCTAGATAATCTGGACCCTTTCTTTCTAAAACTATCTGCTGAAATTGTTGCCACCCCTATTACTAGCATTTTCAACCTCTCTTTCGTGTCGTCTGAGATTCCCAAAGATTGGAAAGCAGCTGCGTTTTATCCCCCTCTTCAAAGGGGGGACACTCTTGACCCAAACAGCTACAGACCCATATCTATCCTACCCTGCCTTTCTAAGGTCTTCGAAAGCCAAGTTAACAACAGATTACCGACCATTTCGAATCCCACCATACCTTCTCCGCATGCAATCTGGTTTCAGAGCTGGTCATGGGTGCACCTCAGCCACGCTCAAGGTCATAAACGATATCTTAACCGCCATCGATAGGAAACAATACTGTGCAGCCGTATTCATTGACCTGGCCAAGGCTTTTGACTCTGTCAATCACCACATCCTCATCGGCAGACTCGACAGCCTTGGTTTCTCTAATGATTGCCTCGCCTGGTTCACCAACTACTTCTCTGATCGAGTTCATGTGTCAAATCGGAGGGTCTGTTGTCCGGGCCTCTGCGAGTCTCTATGGGGGTGCCACAGGTTCAATTCTGGACCGACTCTCTTCTCTGTATACATCAATGATGTCGCTCTTGCTGCTGGTGAGTCTCTGATCCACCTCTACGCAGACGCACTATTCTGTATACTTCTGGCCCTTCTTTTGACACTGTGTTAACAACCCTCCGCGAGCTTCAATGCCATACAACCTCCTTCCGTGGCCTCCAATTGCTCTTAAATACAAGTAAAACTAAATGCATGCTCTTCAACCGATCGCTGCCTGCACCTGCCCGCCTGTCCAACATCACTACTCTAGACGGCTTTGACTTAGAATATGTGGACAACTACAAATACCTAGGTGTCTGGTTAGACTGTAAACTCTCCTTCCAGACTCACATCAAACATCTCCATCCAAAGATAAATCTAGAATTGGCTTCCTATTCCGCAACAAAGCATCCTTCACTCATGCTGCAAACATCCACCTTGTAAAACTGACCATCCTACCAATCCTCGACTTCGGTGATGTCATTTACAAAATAGCCTCCAATACCCTACTCAATAAATTGGATGCAGTCTATCACAGTGCCATCCGTTTTGTCACCAAAGCCCCTTACACCACCACCACTGCGACCTGTACACTCTCGTTGGCTGGCCCTCGCTTCATACTCTTCGCCAAACCCACTGGCTCCAGGTCATCTACAAGACCCTGCTAGGTAAAGTCCCCCTTATCTCAGCTCGCTGGTCACCATAGCAGCCCTACCTGTAGCACGCGCTCCAGCAGGTATATCTCTCTGGTCACCCCCAAAACCAATTCTTCCTTTGGCCGCCTCTCCTTCCAGTTCTCTGCTGCCATGACTGGAACGAACTACAAAAATCTCTGAAATTGGAAACACTTACTCCCTCACTAGCTTTAAGCACCAGCTGTCAGAGCAGCTCATAGATTACTGCACCTGTACATAGCCCATCTATAATTTAGCCCAAACAACTACCTCTTTACCTACTGTTTCATTTATTTATTTTTGCTCCTTTGCACCCCATTATTTCTATCTCTACTTTGCACTTTCTTCCACTGCAAACCAACCATCCAGTGTTTTTTTTACTTGCTATATTGTATTTACTTCGCCACCATGGCCTTTTTATATTTTATTTATTTTTATATATATTTTGTTTGCCTTCACCTCCCTTATCTCACCTCACTTGCTCACATTGTATATAGACTTATTTTTTCACTGTATATTGACTGTATGTTTGTTCTACTCCATGTGTAACATGTGTTGTTGTATGTATGAACTGCTTTGCTTTATCTTGGCCAGGTCGCAATTGTAAATGAGAACGTTTCTCAATTTGCCTACCTGGTTAAAAAGTTTAAATAAATAATAATAGTAATATAACACAACGTATAGGGGGACCATATAACACAACATATAGGGGGACAATATAACACAACGTGTAGGGGGACAATATAACACAATGTGTAGTGGGACAATATAACACAACGTGTAGGGGACAATATAACACAATGTGTAGGGGGACAATATAACACAACGTGTAGGGGGACAATATAACACAATGTGTAGGGTGACAATATAACACAATGTATAGGGGACAATATAACACAACGTGTAGGGGACAATATAACACAACGTGTAGGGGGACAATATAACACAACGTATAGGGGGACCATATAACACAACATATAGGGGGACAATATAACACAACATGTAGGGGGACAATATAACACAACGTGTAGGGGGACAATATAACACAATGTGTAGGGGGACAATATAACACAACGTGTAGGGGGACAATATAACACAACGTGTAGGGGGACAATATAACACAATGTGTAGGGGGACAATATAACACAACGTGTAGGGGACAATATAACACAATGTGTAGGGGACAAAATAACACAACGTATAGGGGGACAATATAACACAACGTGTAGGGGACAATATAACACAACTTATAGGGGACAATATAACACAATGTGTAGGGAGACAATATAACACAACCGGTAGGGGGACATTATAACACAACGTGTAGGGGGACAATATGACACAACGTTTAGGGGACAATATAACACAACATATAGGGGACAATATAACACAACGTGTAGGGGACAATATAACACAACGTGTAGGGGACGGTATAACACAATGTATATGGGACAATATAACACAACGTGTAGGGGACAATATAACACAACGTGTAGGGGACGGTATAACAGAATGTATATGGGACAATATAACACAACGTGTAGGGGAAAATATAACACAGCGTGTAAGGGGACAATATAATACAATGTGTAGGGGGACAATATAACACAATGTGTAGGGGACAATATAACACAACGTGTAGGGGACAATATAACACAACATATAGGGGACAATATAACACAACGTGTAGGGGACAATATAACACAACATATAGGGGGACAATATAACACAACGTGTAGGGAACAATATAACACTACATGTAGGGGACAATATAACTCAATGTGTAGGGGGACAATATAACACAACATATAGGGGACAATATAACACAACGTGTAGGGGACAATATAACACAACATATAGGGGGACAATATAACACAATGTGTAGGGGGACAATATAACACAACGTGTAGGGGACAATATAACACAATGTATATGGGACAATATAACACAACGTGTAGGGGACAATATAACACAATGTATATGGGACAATATAACACAACGTAGAGGGGGAAAATATAACACAGCGTGTAAGGGGACAATATAATACAATGTGTAGGGGGACAATATAGAACGGCCAAAGGGGGCGGTGTTGCAATCTACTGCAAAGATTGCCTGCAGAGTTCTGTTTTACTATCCAGGTCTGTTCCCAAACAATTTGAACTTCTACTTTTAAAAATCCACCTCTCTAAAAACAAGTCTCTCACAGTTTCCGCCTGCTATAGACTACCCTCTGCCCCCAGCTGTGCTCTGGACACCATATGTGAACTGATTGCCCCCCATCTATCTTCAGAGCTCGTGCTGCTAGGCGACCTAAATTGGAACATGCTTAACACCCCAGCCATCCTACAATCTAAGCTTGATGCCCTCAATCTCACACAAATTATCAATGAACCTACCAGGTACCACCCCAATTCCGTAAACACGGGTACCCTCATAGATATCATCCTAACCAACTTGCCCTCCAAATACACCTCTGCTGTTTTCAACCAAGATCTCAGCAATCACTGCCTCATTGCCTGCATCCGTAATGGGTCAGCGGTCAAACGACCTCCACTCATCACTGTCAAACGCTCCCTGAAACACTTCAGCAAGCAGGCCTTTCTAATCGACCTGGCCGAGGTATCCTGGAAGGATATTGATCTTATCCCATCAGTAGAGGATGCCTGGATATTTTTAAAAAATGCCTTCCTCACCATCTTGAATAAGCATGCCCCATTCAAGAAATTTAGAACCAGGAACAGATATAGCCCTTGGTTCTCTCCTGACCTGACTGCCCTTAACCAACAGAAAAGCATCCTATGGCGTTCTGCATTAGCATCGAACAGCCCCCGTGATATGCAACTTTTCAGGGAAGCTAGGAACCAATATACACAGGCAGTTAGAAAAGCCAAGGCTAGCTTTTTCAAGCAGAAATTTGCTTCCTGCAACACAAACTCAAAAAAGTTCTGGGACACTGTAAAGTCCATGGAGAATAAGAACACCTCCTCCCAGCTTCCAACTGCACTGAAGATAGGAAACACTGTCACCACCGACAAATCCACTATAATTGAGAATTTCAATAAGCATTTTTCTACGGCTGGTCATGCTTTCCACCTGGCTACCCCTACCCCGGTCAACAGCACTGCACCCCCCACAGCAACTCGCCCAAGCCTTCCCCATTTCTCTTTCTCCCAAATACAGTCAGCTGATGTTCTGAAAGAGCTGCAAAATCTGGACCCTTACAAATCAGCCGGGCTAGATAATCTGGACCCTTTCTTTCTAAAACTATCTGCTGAAATTGTTGCCACCCCTATTACTAGCATTTTCAACCTCTCTTTCGTGTCGTCTGAGATTCCCAAAGATTGGAAAGCAGCTGCGGTTATCCCCCTCTTCAAAGGGGGGGACACTCTTGACCCAAACAGCTACAGACCCATATCTATCCTACCCTGCCTTTCTAAGGTCTTCGAAAGCCAAGTTAACAAACAGATTACCGACCATTTCGAATCCCACCATACCTTCTCCGCTATGCAATCTGGTTTCAGAGCTGGTCATGGGTGCACCTCAGCCACGCTCAAGGTCATAAACGATATCTTAACCGCCATCGATAGGAAACAATACTGTGCAGCCGTATTCATTGACCTGGCCAAGGCTTTTGACTCTGTCAATCACCACATCCTCATCGGCAGACTCGACAGCCTTGGTTTCTCTAATGATTGCCTCGCCTGGTTCACCAACTACTTCTCTGATCGAGTTCAGTGTGTCAAATCGGAGGGTCTGTTGTCCGGGCCTCTGGCAGTCTCTATGGGGGTGCCACAGGGTTCAATTCTTGGACCGACTCTCTTCTCTGTATACATCAATGATGTCGCTCTTGCTGCTGGTGAGTCTCTGATCCACCTCTACGCAGACGACACTATTCTGTATACTTCTGGCCCTTCTTTTGACACTGTGTTAACAACCCTCCAGGCGAGCTTCAATGCCATACAACTCTCCTTCCGTGGCCTCCAATTGCTCTTAAATACAAGTAAAACTAAATGCATGCTCTTCAACCGATCGCTGCCTGCACCTGCCCGCCTGTCCAACATCACTACTCTAGACGGCTTTGACTTAGAATATGTGGACAACTACAAATACCTAGGTGTCTGGTTAGACTGTAAACTCTCCTTCCAGACTCACATCAAACATCTCCAATCCAAAGATAAATCTAGAATTGGCTTCCTATTCCGCAACAAAGCATCCTTCACTCATGCTGCCAAACATACCCTTGTAAAACTGACCATCCTACCAATCCTCGACTTCGGTGATGTCATTTACAAAATAGCCTCCAATACCCTACTCAATAAATTGGATGCAGTCTATCACAGTGCCATCCGTTTTGTCACCAAAGCCCCTTACACTACCCACCACTGCGACCTGTACACTCTCGTTGGCTGGCCCTCGCTTCATACTCGTCGCCAAACCCACTGGCTCCAGGTCATCTACAAGACCCTGCTAGGTAAAGTCCCCCCTTATCTCAGCTCGCTGGTCACCATAGCAGCACCTACCTGTAGCACGCGCTCCAGCAGGTATATCTCTCTGGTCACCCCCAAAACCAATTCTTCCTTTGGCCGCCTCTCCTTCCAGTTCTCTGCTGCCAATGACTGGAACGAACTACAAAAATCTCTGAAATTGGAAACACTTATCTCCCTCACTAGCTTTAAGCACCAGCTGTCAGAGCAGCTCATAGATTACTGCACCTGTACATAGCCCATCTATAATTTAGCCCAAACAACTACCTCTTTACCTACTGTATTCATTTATTTATTTTTGCTCCTTTGCACCCCATTATTTCTATCTCTACTTTGCACTTTCTTCCACTGCAAACCAACCATTCCAGTGTTTTTTTACTTGCTATATTGTATTTACTTCGCCACCATGGCCTTTTTATATTTTTATTTATTTTTATATATATTTTGTTTGCCTTCACCTCCCTTATCTCACCTCACTTGCTCACATTGTATATAGACTTATTTTTTCACTGTATTATTGACTGTATGTTTGTTCTACTCCATGTGTAACTATGTGTTGTTGTATGTATGGAACTGCTTTGCTTTATCTTGGCCAGGTCGCAATTGTAAATGAGAACGTGTTCTCAATTTGCCTACCTGGTTAAATAAAGGTGAAATAAATAAATAAATAAATAAACAATATAACACAATGTGTAGGGGACAATATAACACAACGTGTAGGGGACAATATAACACAACGTGTAGGGGACAATATAACACAACATATAGGGGACAATATAACACAACGTGTAGGGGACAATATAACACAACATATAGGGGGACAATATAACACAACGTGTAGGGGACAATATAACACTACGTGTAGGGGACAATATAACACAATGTGTAGGGGGACAATATAACACAACATATAGGGGACAATATAACACAACGTGTAGGGGACAATATAACACAACATATAGGGGGACAATATAACACAATGTGTAGGGGGACAATATAACACAACGTGTAGGGGACAATATAACACAATGTATATGGGACAATATAACACAACGTAGAGGGGGACAATATAACACAGCGTGTAGGGGGACAATATAATACAATGTGTAGGGGGACAATATAACACAACGTATAGGGGGACAATATATCACAACCGGTAGGGTGACAATATAACACAACGTGTAGGGGGACAATATAACACAACGTATAGGGGGACAATATAACACAACCTATAGGGGGACAATATAACACAACCGGTAGGGGGACAATATAACACAACGTGTAGGGGACAATATAACACAATGTGTAGGGAACAATATAACACAATGTGTAGGGGGACAATATAACACAATGTGTAGGGGGACAATATAACACAATGTGTAGGGAACAATATAACACAATGTGTAGGGGGACAATATAACACAACGTGTAGGGGACAATATAACACAATGTGTAGGGAACAATATAACACAATGTGTAGGGGACAATATAACACAATGTGTAGGGGGACAATATAACACAACGTATAGGGGACAATATAACACAACGTGTAGGGGGACAATATAACACAACGTATAGGGGGACCATATAACACAACATATATGGGGACAATATAACACAACGTGTAGGGGGACAATATAACACAATGTGTAGGGGGACAATATAACACAACGTGTAGGGGACAATATAACACAATGTGTAGGGGGACAATATAACACAACGTGTAGGGGGACAATATAACACAATGTGTAGGGTGACAATATAACACAACGTGTAGGGGACAATATAACACAACGTGTAGGGGGACAATATAACACAACGTGTAGCGGGGCAATATAACACAACATATAGGGGGACAAAATAACACAACGTGTAGGGGGACAACATAACACAACGTGTAGGGGGACAATATAACACAACGTGTAGGGGGACCATATAACACAACATATAGGGGGACAATATAACACAACGTGTAGGGGGACAATATAACACAATGTGTAGGGGGACAATATAACACAACGTGTAGGGGACAATATAACACAATGTGTAGGGGACAAAATAACACAACGTATAGGGGGACAATATAACACAACGTGTAGGGGACAATATAACACAACTTATAGGGGACAATATAACACAACCGGTAGGGGGACATTATAACACAACGTGTAGGGGGACAATATGACACAACGTTTAGGGGACAATATAACACAACATATAGGGGACAATATAACACAACGTGTAGGGGACAATATAACACAACCGGTAGGGGGACATTATAACACAACGTGTAGGGGGACAATATAACACAATGTGTAGGGGGACAATATAACACAATGTGTAGGGGGACAATATAACATAACATATAGGGGACAATATAACACAACGTGTAGGGGGACAATATAACACAACATATAGGGGACAATGTAACACAACGTGTAGGGGACAATATAACACAACATGTAGGGGGACAATAAAACACAACATTTCGGGGACAATATAACACAAAGTGTAGGGGACAATATAACACAACGTATAGGGGGACAATAAAACACAACATGTAGGGGGACAATAAAACACAACATTTCGGGGACAATATAACACAACGTGTAGGGGACAATATAACACAACGTGTAGGGGACGGTATAACACAACGTGTAGGGGACAATATAACACAACGTGTAGGGGACAATATAACACAACGTGTAGGGGACGGTATAACACAACGTGTAGGGGACAATATAACACAACGTGTAGGGGACGGTATAACACAACGTGTAGGGGACAATATAACACAACGTGTAGGGGACAATATAACACAACATATAGGGGACAATATAACACAACGTGTAGGGGACAATATAACACAACATATAGGGGGACAATATAACACAACGTGTAGGGGACAATATAACACAACATATAGGGGACAATATAACACAACATGTAGGGGACAATATAACACAACATATAGGGGGACAATATAACACAACGTGTAGGGGACAATATAACACAATGTATATGGGACAATATAACACAACGTAGAGGGGGACAATATAACACAGCGTGTAGGGGGACAATATAATACAATGTGTAGGGGGACAATATAACACAATGTGTAGGGGGACAATATAACACAATGTGTAGGGGGACAATATAACACAACGTATAGGGGACAATATAACACAACGTATAGGGGGACAATATAACACAATGTATAGGGGGACAATATAACACAACGTGTAGGGGGACAATATAACACAACGTGTAGGGGGACAATATAACACAACGTGTAGGGGACAATATAACACAACGTGTAGGGGACATTATATCACAACGTGTAGGGGGACATTATATCACAACGTGTAGGGGGACAATATAACACAACGTGTAGGGGACAATATAACACAATGTGTAGGGGACAATATAAAACAGCGTGTAGGGGACGGTATAACACATTGTGAAAAAATGCTTTTGAAGTTTCTAGCCCATTGCTGTTTTTAGAAGCCAGCTACTTGTTCTTTCCTTACACAGAGAACCAATAAGCAACTTTTAAATTAGATAATCAGCAGTTGAAACAATAAAAAGTCGTGTCCCAGCCCCTGTTTCGGTAAAAAGCTGAGCGATGGGGGCTGGTGAAATGTATTCACTCTCAAATTCATAGACAGGTCTATGATTGCAAGGACTGATCCTTCCATGATATGAAAAGTTTAGCTTTAACTTTGTTTTGAGGCTATATACTGTTTGTTTACATTTACATTTTTTTTTACAGAAACAGGGAAGTAAATCAAGTTTATATTCTGGGGTTTGATGGGGAACGAGGCA